>NW_023270175.1:669551-966512 GCF_011800145.1 Mirounga leonina
TGGACAGGGCAAGAAACAACAAATGTTGGAGAGGTTGTGGAGAAAGGGAAACCCTCTTACACTGTTGGTGGGAATGCAAGTGGGTACAGCCACTTTGGAAAACAGTGTGGAGGTGCCTCAAAAAGTTAAAAATAGAGCTACCCTATGACCCAGCAATTGCACTTCTGGGTATTAACCCCAAAGACACAGATGTAGTGAAAAGAAGGGCCATATGCACCCCAATGTTCATAGCAGCAATGTCCGCAATAGCCAAACTGTGGAAAGAGCCGAGATGCCCTTCAACAGATGAATGGATAAAGAAGATGTGGTCCATAGATACAATGGAATATTACTCAGCCATCAGAAAGCATGAATACCCAACTTTTACATCAACATGGATGGGACTGGAGGAGATTATGCTAACTGAAATAAGTCAAGCAGAGAAAGTCAATTATCATATGGTTTCACTTATTTGTGGAACATAAGGAATAGCATGGAGGACATTAGGAGAAGGAAGGGAAAAATGGGGGGGGGGATTGGAGGGAGAGATGAACCATGACAGACTATGGACTCTGAGAAACAAATCAGGTTTTAGAGGGGAGGGGGGAGGGGGGATTGGTTAGCCTGGTGATGGATATTAAGGAGGGTACGTACTGCCCGGAGCACTGGGTGTTATACGAAAACAATGAATCATGGATCACCACATCAAAAACCAATGATGTATTGTATGGTGACTAACATAACATAATAAAATTAAATAAATAAATAAATAAATAAATAAATAAATAAATAAATAATCTCTATTTGTATGGCAGAGATCCATTCCATTGGACAATTATGTATTCAGGGAGTATCACAAACATGGCAGGTATTGTAGTAAATATATTTAGGTCTCAGTTCTAGAAGTCTACATGGGATTCTCTAGAATAGAAAGGCTCTTTTTATTTTGAGAAAATATAGTTTCCAACAAAATATACAGCTTTAGGAGGCACACAAAGAGCTGATAAAGAAAGGGGATTCCTCCCTGGCCATCTACCGTAGTCAAATCTTGTTATCAATTGGGAGACACAGGTCCTCACCAAATCACCTCAAAACCTAATGGTCTAGTAGCTTTTATACTGAATTGACATGACCAACTGTCGTGTCCAGATGCCAGCTCTGATACACTTCTAGAACTAGTCTCATTCCTATCATACCAACATGGACTGCTTAATTGTTTTGTGAGTTTTTCATTCGAATTCTCCTTCAGTTTTCCATTTAAGAACACATGAATCAATAGACAGGATGTGTTCATTAATTTTAGTTGTGGTTTCTTTTCCATATGTCAGTGATACCCAGACCCACTGAGTTGAGTACCTGTAGGTGCTGCATTATTGAAATTTGTAGTCAAATTTTTATTTGGTTAAAAAACATAGTTATGCAGGGCTCCATCTCATCTGACATGGGAATTACAGAGAAGATTTCTGAGTGTTTGATGTAGGAGGCCAAGGATGGTGAGTGAGGAATGATGCAGCTGTAGTTGTGGATTCAGGAAGAGGAAATAAGTTTGAAGATCCCATCTTTGAAACTGGTAATTCAGGTGGATGGCATTTTATTTATTTATTTTTCATATTATACTTGTAGGTTTTTTTAAAAAGATTTTATTTATTTGTCAGAGAGAGAGAGAGCACAAGCGGGGTGGTGGGGGGAGAGCAGAGGGAGAAGCAGACTCTCCGCTGAGCAAGGAGCCCAATGTGGGGCTTGATCCCAGGACCCTGGGATCACGACCTGAGCCGAAGGCAGACGCTTAACCAACTGAGTCACCCAGTGTACCGAACTTGTAGCTTTATTCAGGTTTGATTTTAATAAATGTGTTAGAGAGAGAGCCCACAGGAAATGGTGAGGCCCATGGCAGGTGGATGGAATTTTAAATCTTATTTATTAGCCTATTATTTGCCAGAGTATGAGTGCCTTTGGAGAAAGGATTTCTAAGGGGTAAATGGACTCTTTAAGGTGTATGATCAGAAGAACCCTCAACACTTGCAATGTGGAACATGTTGTCTCTGTAAGGATCATTTGATTGGAACCAAGGGACCAAGACCCAATCAAGCTAGTTGTGGGAAGAAAGTGGCTGGCTATAAGGATACTTGTAGAGTCAGGGTTCAAATTCCATCCTTTTCAGGTGAGGCCTGGAGTACAAAGCCTAGAAAGTCTGCTCTTAAGTTCCCCATAACTCTCTCAGACTCAAATCTGTTCTTTAGTCCAGCATCCACTGTGTTTGAACCTATGTCTCTTTCTTAAGAGTCTGTCTTCCATCTGACTCCACTGCACCTTTGTGAACCTCTGCCTCTCTTCACAAAAGGAACTGACCTTGATGTAGGAATTGGCTCTGCTCCAAAGGCCAGGGCGGCTGTGTCACACCTCTGAAGGGAACACAGCCAGGTTTCCAGAAGATTTGTCTCGATTCAGTGTCCAAATACCAACAAAAACTGGCAATTCAGTCTAAGACATCCCTGAGAAGCTAATGGAGTTGGTTAGCAGATAGGTATCCACAGAAGTGTTTTGGAAATGTTGGGAACATGGGCTTTGTGTTCTAATTGTGGGTCTTCTTGGTCTCTTTTATTTTTTTAAAAAGATTTTATTTATTTATTTGAGAGAGAAAGAGTGAGAGAGAGTGCACGAGAGGGAGTAGGGTCAGAGGGAGAAGCAGACTCCCTACTGAGCAGGGAGTCCGATGCGGGACTTGATCCCGGGACTCCAGGATCATGACCTGAGCTGAAGGCAGTCGCTAAACCAAATGAGCCACCCAGCTGCCCTTCTTGGTTTCTTTTAGATTCAATCTAGAAGTATAATATGAATAATAGTTATACTTTCTATATGTACTAATAGGCAAAGCACAGTTCCCAGTGTCTGGCACATAAAAATTGCCCAAAACTATGGGGTATCACTTATGCTCATGCACAACAATGGCCACAAACCAAGAAGGACATCTTTCAGATCAAGACTGCCAACTTTCTCTTCATCCTTCCCACTTCATATCCAGTACCTAGAATCTACTTAGAATTTAGTCATACACATGTACCTAATTATAGGTCATTTATCATCATTATTGTTTATCTTGGTTTTGTGGTTTTTGGAATTGAGGCTGTCAGCTGTTCCTCAACAAAGTGCAAAGCTGACTGGTTTTCCCATACCTCTTGGAAGACTGTCCGAGGTCTTTATAACCTAAAATTGACCTTGAGCCCAGTGAAAACAGCCTGCGATGGCAGCTTGTATGTGATCCAAACCAGCTTTCCTATCAGTGGAGCACCCTCTTCCACATGCCAACATCTTACTTTTATAGACAATGCCCCTAATGACTACAACTTTACTGGAAATTCTAAAGCTGATCGAATAATAAAGCTACAGTTGGTAGGGACATAAGGTAGTTGTGGATTTCCTCAAGCTTGTGTGTGTGTGTGTGTGTGTTAGCAATTTTTTAATTGAGATTCAAATAACACAAAATTTATCATTTTAATGTGTACAAAGTTTTCAGTATATTTACAGAGTTGTGCAATCATCACAACTATTTAATTACAGAACATTTTCATCACTCCAAAAAGGATATTTTTTACCTATTAGCAGTCACTCTCAATTCCTCCTACCCTCATTCCCTAGAAACTGCTAATCTACTTCTTGTCCTTATGGATTTGCCTATTCTGGACATTTTATATAAATGGAATCTTAAATGTGGCATTTTGCATCTGGGTTCTTTCATTTAGCTTAGTATTTTTAAGGTTAATCCACACTGCAGCATGCATCAGTACTTCATTCCTTTTGATGGCTGAATAATATTTCATTGTACAAACACAACACATTTTGCTTATCCATTCATCAGTTGATGGACATTTGGGTTGTTTCCACTTTTTTAGCTATGAATAATAATGTTTAATTCTTTGTGAATACAGTCCTTTTTGCTCCCTCTGATATTGGGAATGTGGGGTGGTATTTTCAAGGCAACCTAGAGGATGAAGGATAGGGCTAGAGTAAGTTAAAACACCACAAAACTTGCTGTTCTTACTAAAAATCAGCTGTTTTTCTTCAATAAGTGCTCCCCATGTTGCTGAAAGCCTCTGGTTAGTTTTGAGATTAACTAAAAATTTGATTCTGACAGTTTTGCCAGTTTTATAATTGTTTTTATGGAGGGGCAAAATTCCAGTTTCATTTTTTGCTGATATGCCACATCACGTGTCAAATAAAAATAGTTCACTTCTACCTGGAGAAGATTTGGTAACTGGACAAGTCAAAGAAATCAAGTTCTTTTGTCCTCAAGGTGCAAATGCCCCAAGTATCATACTCCTTTTTACTGTTGGGGTTGGTAGTAAGTTCAGCTTCATCTCATGCTGGAAATCCAACTGGTACAAGCCTGCAGAGAACAGCCTTTTTTCAGCTGGCATAAAGCACTAGGAAAGGGATAACAAATATGACCAGCTTGAGAAGCCCCGAATCTCAACTTTCTTCAGGGCACAGTCTATTGCTGCAACCTGGCTGACTTTGAGCCTCTTAGGAAACTGCTGAGTCATAAAGTTGGCTCCATTAATAAGTGAATTTCGAGCAAATAACTGAGGAGATGTCATCAAGTCAGACAGGCTAAGCCACACAGCAACTCTGTGGGGACGATGAGGCATACATTTTGGACCCACATTCATATCAATAGTCTCCACAGAATTTATCTGGTATCAGCATTTGACTGAGAATTTATAAAACTAAAAATGTAGAGGGGATTTCTGTGGAATATACTGAGCCAAATTTAAGGATTAGGGCCCCAAAGTTCTTGGCTCTTCTGCAGGTTCTTTGAAAGTGAATTCAACAACTAAAAACTATAGGAAAAACCAGAAAGCTGTCCAAGTGTATTTCATGATTTGGGCAACTGATGCACTAGACATGGGGTTGACATTGGATCTGCAGAGACAAGAATATAACCCAGCAAACAACTTGAGCTATCACTGCTCAGTATTTAGATAGTCATCATAATGTAATGTTGGTTTGGGTTTTTAAACTTTAGAATCAACCTATAAACAAAGCATGTAAGACTTAATCTGGTTATAAAGCAGAATATAATGTTATCGGTTTTGCCAAGACAGTTGGGGGGGCTGGGAAGGAGTAGTAGCAGGGAGGTAAGCACAAGGTAAGAGCCTGCATGCCAATATTTTCATTTCACAGAGTGGGGGTTAATAGGTAGTGTTAAGAAAAAAAATGAGATAAGGAAGGTCAAGTATATATTATTTACAAAGAACAAAAATAATAAAACATCAAAATTAAGAATGGGATTAATGAATTAAATCATCTTCATAGGCTCATAATAATATCATAATTATAATATCATTATATCATAATATGTAAAATTGATAAATCAAAAATAGAATAGATACAGAATTAAGAGTTATAAAATAGACACCAGAAGAAATAAAAAAGGGAAATAATAACTCTGGGTTGTGCAGCTGGGGTTACAGAGTGGTGGCTATTTCCTTAACTATGAATAAATATGTAGAAGTAACCTATGGATATGTTGTAAAAAAAAAAATCTTACGAGCACTTCCCAGTTACTTTTAAGGTATAATCCCAAGTCTTCACTATGGCTTCATTCGTGTTTATCTTTTGCTAACTTCCTCAGCTTCATCTTTCTTCATTTTTCTCCTCCCAAGATAGTTCAGCCATGCAGAACTAGTCTTAACTTTCCCTAGCACACTAAGTGTCACTCATCTTCAAGTTTGCAAGTCTGATGTTTTTTTCTGCCTGAGGCGTTCTTACCTTGCTTTTCCTCCTCCTCACCTAATTAACTACTCAGGCCGGTGGCTTTATTGTAGACCTCACTGCCTCTGAGAAGCACCCATGATCCAGACAGGATGGGAACCTTTCCTAAATGCTCCCATAGAATCCTCAAATGTCATGCACAGTGCTCAGGTGGACACCAGGAGTAGATGCACAGTTCCCTGTCCTACTGAAATCCTGAGGAAAGCTGTGCAAGGGCCAGATGCAGCTGGACACATTGAGTCTGTGCTACAGGAGAGGGACCCAGGCCCCTGTGGCTCTCCCTTTTTATAGAGCAATTGAGAGAGCAGCTTTGCCAGAAGAGCAAAAAGAACTCGAGTTTTGACAACAAATGATCTGAGCCTGGGTGTCAATTTTCCTGGGAGTTGCTGGTAATGCCAACTTCTTAGTATCTGGAGGCCTTGGGAGAAGTTGACGTCAGGTGCAGCTCCTATCATTCAGGGCAGAGGGGTCCAATATAGCTCATCACCAGGCTATCCTGAGAGGACTCCTGGTGTCATTCATCTCACCACTATTTTTAGTAATTATCATACTACATTAAAATTGGGTATTTACTTCGTCCTTCCAACTAGTCTGAGTGACTTTTGAGGCCAGGGACCCTGTTTATTGATCATTATGTCTCCAGCACTGAGTCAGGTTTATAAACTTTGGTTCCTTTGAATGAATCAATGAATCAATGACATGCCTTCTGAAATTATGCTTGGAAAGAGTTGTCCAACTACCTTAGTTAACAGGCCCCTTCTGTTAACATGTATGTTACTGTCTAAGCCTTTAAAAGAATACCCTGGTGATTGGAAAACTTCCTTAAGAGCCAAGTGAGAAAATCTCAGAGTTGGCAGAACTCCTTGGTATTATTAAGATGGAGGATGATGTTCCCTTGACTCTTTACTTTGTGTATGTGAATAAACATGCATGCATCCATCATTTTCCACCAGCTCCCATCATAATCACAGAGAAAGGGAAAACACTTATATTAGAACTTGAACTGAAGTCTTTCTAACTCCAAGCATTGTCTCTGAAGACATAAAGATAATGTAAAACATTGGCCCATGTAATGCAATAGAATCTCCCTTATGAATAAATTTAAGACTTTTTTTTAACATCTCTAAACTTTTTTGGAACATGCTGCTGTCTTTCTAGATGTTTGTTGGGTAAATTATAAAGCCATAGCAACAGAGGAACTATTTATTTTAGTACAGAACAGGGTTCTGAATGGTTCTTCTCTTATCACCATGAAAGCTCCAGCCAGGTCTATTTTCCCCTTCCTTTTGGGTAAAACAGAATGGCACCCCCTCCTTGAAATAATGTAGGAAAGGAGTCGTTTCATCTGTGCATTGCTTTGACTCTCATATAGTTTTCTCCTGATCCTGATGTAAACCTAAGAGTCCCCCAGGGAGCTAACAGATAATTCAAGGGCTATTTATGGTAAAAAAAAAAAAAAAAAAAAAAGGAAGCATAGATCAATAGTAATACTTGAAGTCTAGTCAACTGCAGTGAAGAATATCATGAAATTGCTCAACAAAAAAAGTAAGTTTGTGAATATTAAGGCCCACCTAAAAGAAATGTCTCATTTGCAAATTGACTAGTGGGGACCTACCCTACTTCATTGAAATTCAGGGATTAAAAAGGACAAGATTGGTTTTGTTCTCTCTTGAGAAAAATTAATTAGACATATTTTCAATTTTTGTTTAGTGTGGAGAAACACTAATTTAAAGGTAATGAAAAATTCAATTTATTTTTTCTAAAAAACTATTTCATCATGAACTCAATTGCTTCTGAACTTAAAACTCAATGAAATGAACTTCATTGCTTTTTTTTTTAAACATTTTATTTATTTATTTGACAGAGAGATAGCGAAAGCAGGAACACAAGCAGGGGGAGTGGGAGAGGGAGAAGCAGGCCTCCTGCCGAGCAGGGAGCCCGATGTGGGACTCGATCCCAGGACCCTGGGATCATGACCTGAGCCGAAGGCAGACGCCCAACGACTGAGCCACCCAGGTGCCCGAACTTCATTGCTTTTAAGTCTCTGATAAAATTGTTCACTTGAAGAGGTTTTACGTTCACTAGTCAGATAGGCTTCCCACTGTAAATGGGCTGATTTCTACAATGTGTATCTTATTACAAACCTACCAAAAAAACCTACCATAATTAACTTATACTTGGTAAATATTTTACTTGGGTAACATATGTGCTACTCATTGCAAATATGTGGATAAGATCAAATTGTTAAATAATGAATACCCTATAAATAAGTCATTCTAATCAGGTAGTGATATCTCAAAGTACGTCTTGGTCTATGATTCATTAAACATCTAAATATGTCATCTAGAGACACATGCAGAAAATATCAAAATAAATCATGACTAGCACATGAGGGGTTATCTGGCTTGACACATATATATGCATCTATCATTGAATTAGAGTTACAGAATGTTGTATGAGCCAGGAATCTATCTCTTACTCTCAGATACTTGTAAGAGGAAGTGACCAGGAGTAACTTACATAATGAAAATGTTAGGGGTTAGTTATACTTGATCTAGGTCTTTGTGAAGAATATTCTTCAGGAAGACACACATGATACTTAAGCACCACAGGGACTATTCTCTTTCAGCACAAATGTTAGCTTACATTCATCTCTTTCAAACTAAACCCTGGTTGGAAAAGGCTGAATACTCTGCAGAGAGAGACCATGAATTTCTCAATTTTACCATTGAGAAAAGGTAATGAACCATTCTTTTTCTTTACATTAGTTGTACACAAATTTGGGGGGGTTTCCTTCTGTGATCTACCTATAAGTAGCCAGAGAAACTAGGATATCTGGCCTGGAATAAGTACGTGTATGTTTTTCTTTTAATAACTGGAACTTCAATAGTTTAAAGTCACTTTTTCTAACCACTAGAGAATTCTAGAACATCAAAATGAAATAAATATACTCTTTTCTGAATTATAAGAAATGCAACTTATAGTATTTTTTTATTTTTGTTAAAGATTTCATTTATTTATTTGACAGAGAGAGACACAGCGAGACAGGGAACACAAGCAGGGGGGGTGAGAGAGGGAGAAGCAGGCTTCCCGCTGAGCAGAGAGCCTGATGTGGGGCTCGATCCCAGGACCCTGAGATCATTACCCAAGCCAAAGGCAGATGCCTAACGACTGAGCCACCCAGGTGCCCCGCAACTTATAGTATTAATTAAATGTTTACTTTCCCATCCATGCACAATGATTATTTAAAAATGGAAAGCACAGCTAAACAGATAAGTGACAGATCATATTTGGGTCTTGCAAAGTTGTTTGCCTTAATGAGACTTGTTCTCCTTGGGAATAAGTTGGCACTTAAATTTCTTCTATGCCACACTTCATAGGGCGTATAATTTCACACACAATCAGTTGTAGTTGTTAGTGTGTAATTTATCAGCAATTTTCGGAGCTGTTTTTGCTTTTTCCTACAGAGAGGAGAATGGAGCCCACTAATACATACTATTTATGAAGTACCTTTTTCATTCCCCAATGGACATTGCTATTTTCTGACTTTGTACTCTCCTTTCCCTACTTCACTATATTATTCTGTAAACTTCCTCTAATATTTCTATTTTGCACTATGTAATAGTACCACTTTACAACAACCTTGGACCCAGAACTGTCCCCCTTGAGCTCCTCTTGGCTACTTTCCAAGCATACAGTGAACCACTGTCATCAAATGGTCTCAGTTTCTTTTTTCTACCTTTTCTGCCATGTGTTTAATGCCAGTTGGTTTGTATCATTAATCTTGTAATTAAAACCCTCCTTCATTGAATTTATAACCTTTGCACCTCCCTGAGCAACACATTCTTTCTGATCCTTTGAAAGTGATTCTCCTGATCTATAAGTCTTGCATCATTTCTGAATTTCTTTGATCCTCAAAAATGGCTTTCAGGTATAAGGGGAAAGGGCCACCTCCAAGAGGTAGTTCCTTTATTTCAATAATAACAAGGTTGTAATACTTATTAAACATGGTGGGAATAATAACAGAACCACCAATGTGTGACAGGATCCCCATGGGCAGCCCTTGCTCTTACTCACAGTCTACCAGTGCAAATCCTAAATAAATGCAATCCCACACAGCATTAATAAAACTGCATTTCTTGTGGGAGTTTTCTTTCTCTCTCTTCTCTTTCCTCTTCTTGGGAGCTTGGGGCAGGTAGCATGTTAGCATATTAGCGAACTGTCAGAAATATCAACTGAAGGTCTGTTTACTTCACAGACCTCTAAGGATCTAAAGCACCTACATAAAGTCATCACAGGTGAAGAACTCAAGAGTGAAAGGTAGGGGGTAAGAGCAAGACTTAATAAGATCTCTTGGAAGTAGAGGAGGTGGAGGGAAAAGGTGGGATTCCCAAATGCCCATTAGAGGAAAATTTTGGATTGACTGATGATTTGATGGGAAAAAATAAAGCAAGGTTGGTTTCATCCCCTTGACTCTGCTCATGATGATTGGCTAGCAGTAAAATCTGATTTCTAGTAATGATCTTCCTTATACCTTCCCAAATGCTGTTTCAAAAAAAAAAAAAAGGGCTATAGATACTTTACCAAAGATATTGGGGGAACCAAAGAAATAGTTTATTATCATGCATCTTTATGAGACTTCATAAAGATAGTTTTGGAACATTCTTTCAGTGAAGAATTCTTCTCATCTGTTAACAATCCTTCCTTCTCCTTCACAGAAATTATTTCTCAAAATTACACCAATTTTCCGTAGATACCCAGCTCTTATCTTCATATTGGCACCCCACTTAGCTGAAAAAAACAAAACAAAACAAAAACCTGACAGTCAAAAAGCAACTACTCTTAGAAGCCATGCCCCATGAGAATCTTTCTCTAACCCAACTGGCTTTTTCCCTTTATCCGGGAAAAACTACTCCCATTTACCTTATACATCATTTTATTGAAAGGTTACAGTAGTTCTAGTCCTTTTATATACACTTGTAATATTCACATGTTCAGATTTAGTACAGAATGCCAAAGTTGTACCAATTTACATTTTTACCAGCAATATATGAGAGTGTCTGTTGCCCCATATCCTATTATTTGCTGTTGTCACTCTTTAATATCAGGCATTCTGGTGGGTGTGTAGTGATATATCTTTGCAGATTTTATTTAAACTTCTGTGATGACTAATGATGTTGCATACCTTTTAATATGTTTAGTCATCGTTTGTGTATCTTCTTTTATTAAGTGCCTATTCAAGTCTTTTGCCCATTTTTCTATAGGGTTTTCTCTCTTTCTTACTGATTTGTAGTAGTTCTTTATGCATTTTGTATACGAGTCCTTTGTCAGTTTTATATTGTGCAAACATCTCTTATTCTTTGACTTGCTTTTTCACTCTCTTCATGGTATAATTTGATAGTCAGACATTCTAAATTTTAATGTATTCCAATTTATTAATCTTTTAATTTAATGGTTAGTGTAAAATTTGTGTTCCATTTAAGAAATCTTTGATATTTCAAAGTCATGAATATATTCTACTATGTTATGTTCCAAAAGTTTTAGTGTTTTAACTTTCACTTTAGATCTTTCACATTTAGATCCACCTTGAAATTATTTTCATATAAGTGTGTGGTTGAGGTCTAGATTCATTTCTTCCTTTATAGCTATTCTATTGACTCAGATGATTAATTTAAAAGAATTCCTTTCCCCAATGCCCTGCAGTGTCATTTTTGTCATAAATCAAATGTCCATACATATGTGGGTTTATGGGTTTATCTCTGGACTCTACTCTGTTCTATTGCTTTATTTGTCTACACTTTTTTTTAAGATTTTATTTATTTATTTGAGAGAGAGAGAATGAGAGAGAACACATGAGAGGGGGGAGGGTCAGAGGGAGAAGCAGACTCCCCGCCGAGCAGGGAGCCCGATGTGGGACTCAATCCAGGGACTCCAGGATCATGACCTGAGCTGAAGGCAGTCGCTTAACCAACTGAGCCACCCAGGCGCCCTATTTGTCTACACTTTTGAAAAGACCAAACTATATTAATGTAGTTTTATGAGTCTTGCTATCTGATATTGTCAATCTTTCAACTTCTTTCTTCTTTAGGATTGTCTTGGCTGTTCTTGGCTCTTTGTACTGCTTTATAAATTTTAGAGTCAGCCTGTCAATTTTCACCAAAAAAAAAAAAAAAAAAAGAATGTGCAGAGATTTGGACTGGTTGAATTGCATCTATAACTCAGTTTGCAGAGAACTGATGTCTTTACAATATTAAGTGCTCCTGTCCATGAACTTAGCAAATTCCTCCATTTGTTTACATTTGCTTCAACTTTTTTCAGTAATATTTTATAGTTTCCTGTGTAGAGGTCTTGTTAGATTAATTTCTAGGTATTTCATGTTGTTGTTAATGTATCTTTTAAAACTTCATTTACAATTGCTTGTTGATAGTATATGGAAATAAAATTGATATTTCCATATTGACTTTTTACCCAGTGAATTTTCAAAATTCACTTATTAATTATAACAATTATCTGCAGATTCTTTTGTGTTTCTACATACACATTCATTCAATCAATACATTTTTAAAGAATATGTGTGTATGTGTATATGTATGTAATACAAATGTCTGCTGGGAGAGTGTAGCAAAGAAATGCCTACGTGTCACTACAAACTAACCTATCAGTTGTGATTTCCACTCAGCATCTATTCTGTTCTTTCTTCCTTTTCTGGATCCCATTTGTCAGTATCTGCTACCATAAAGCTACTCAGAAAAGCATCACCACTGATATTATGTGTAGTCCCAAGTAGACTGTCTTTAGATGATTCTAAAATGCCCATCCTTGGGATATCAGACGTGTATTGGGTCCCATGAAAAGGCAAAAGAAAGGGTTTCTCTACTCTGTGTTGCCCTGTGTTGCTGGGTTCTAAAGCCAACTTGCTTGTGCCCAGAGTTTCAGAGACTTTTTTGAATGCCCCATCTCTCACCTTTCTCTAACTACAAAGGGTCACTCAGTTCACATGGCTGGGGACACATCCTGTATCATCATCTTCATTCTCTATTTTCATCTTTTTGAGTTCCTCTCTCCAGAATAAAAACAAAAACCTCTCCTAGTTTATGAATAGAAGCAAATGGATACTGGTATGTAGAGGGTGGAGGGTGGACCGGGACCTCATTACACTATCTGCAGACAACATAAATTTCCCATTATAATTTCACAATAGTAAAATCTTTGTAGTCTCTTAATTTAACTGATTCTTTCTTAGAATGTTGTGTGTGTTTTGGTGAGGTACTGGGTACAAATACAGAGAAACTGGGATAATAGAAAGAGGCTATTTGAAATGCAACTGTAAATAGACCAAAGAGACAGAATTTTTAGCATAATATCTCATAGGAGTTATGTTCAAGTCCAGACTGACAGGGGTAGCTGTTCTTCATCCCATCCTCCATTCACATGGATTTAAAGACCTTTCCATCTTTAATGAAAGAGCTAGATGGAACAAATGACAACCCACCTGGGTCAAAGACTGAAACAAGCAAAATGTAGAAGCTCAGAAGAGGGAAACAGAGGTTTAACAACAGGAGAAACCTGTGGAGGAATGGAGAAAGAGATAATGACTCCAAAGATGGACGAGTTTCCCTAGGAGAAAGGTGACTATATAGGTGGCTCCAATAATGACAGAGATTCAACACACCTGGAGTGGAGCAGGCAGGATGAGCTGCAAAGTGTGGAAAAGTTACTTCCAGTTCTCCCACAAAGGTAACACTCTCCTGCACATTCTTATGGATTCTGAGCATGTGGCTGATTGGCGAAGAGTAAGATTTGTCTCTTTGGGAATGCATTTTATTGTGCTCCATTTGGCTATTCAGGGCACAGTAAGGAGGCTACACTCTCTAACTCTCATTGTATTTGGCTTTGAATGGCTTCCAGGAAAGCTGGGTGTTGGCAACATTTTTTTTAAATGCAAATTAGAAATTTCACATTTGACTTTGGTGCCCTTAGTCATCTTCAGCCCCAAAATAGATTCTGTGTATATAGTTCTTTCCTTCCCCAAACAGCTAATGCCACCACATAAAACTCTCACAACCATGGTAATAGCATTCTTGAGGTTTAACCAGTTGTTCCCATTGTTCTTGCACTGGATATAATGTAATATACCATTAATCAGTTCTCATGCTATTCTTCAAGCAAACTTCAAGATAACATGTAATTTCTTCTAGGGGGCCTTTAGTTTTTCCTTTAATCACCCATTTTAGCTTGCATTTTGTCCATTGTCCTTTCCTTCAGGTCTGACTTCTAGTTGGAACATTTGGCAAGTTTCCACGACCACAGAGTTGTGGTCCCCAACATAGACCCAGTTTCTGGAGGCAGCATCAATCTTTTGGCTATATTTAACTCAGGAAAGTTTCCTATACTTTGGCAACTACAGATAGCTTTGAACCCTTCATTGGGGATAGTTTCAATAGCTTGTTGGTATGTGTTATGAGAGGCAGCATCAATATCTTAATCTTGATCCCAGGTTTATAGAAAATATTATATTGAATAATAAAATTAAATTTTATTAGTACTACTGCCGATAGCACTGAGCTTCATATTGGTAAACAGTACATCTGAAAAGGCACACCATAATTAAGGAGGGCACTTGTTATGATGAGCACTGGGGTTATATGCAAGTGATGGACCACTAAATTCTACTCCTGAAACCAATATTACACTCTATGTTAACTAACTAGAATTTAAATAAAAATTTGAAACAAAAAAAAAATGAAAAGGCACACCATAAATGTATTCTCTGTAAGAGCCCATTTTAAAGTCAAGAATTTTATTTTGCAAACAGGATATTGAGTCTCAGCTTCAGAAAGACTCATACTTATATAGCAATAACTATATTTATATATATATATTATATCTTCATAATTTTCCTGACAAACCACGGTATTTATTTTAAAAGGATGTTAAATACAGGGTTTGATGAGGTCAACAAACATTAGGACAGGAGCTTAAGCAAGTCATCAATGATTGAAGTACCTATAGATAGGCTTTTCTAACCAATGTCTAATAAAGGAGTAAAATACCAGCCAACCCTCTGTCTGATCATTGAACTTTCCCTCTTTTTAAAAATTTATTTATTTTTATTTCAATTCAATTAACATATAATGTATTACTGGTTTCAGAGGTAGAGGTCAGTGATTAATCAGTCTTATATAATACCCAGTGCTCATTATATCACATGCCCTCCTTAATGTCCATCACCCAGTTACCCCAATAAAACAAGATGAAATCAGAGACGGAGACAAACCATAAGAGACTCTTAAGCATAGGAAACACACTGAGGGTTGCTGGAGGGGACAGGGTGGGGGGATGGGGTAACTGGGTGAACTTTCCCATTTTTAATCTGACAACTCTAAGTTGGTTTGTGAAGGGGTTTCACAAATCTACAGTGCCCAATGAAACCCAAGAAGGTCCTTAATTTCCTATAATTTGTGAACAGGGCTAGTTAATAAGAGTAAAACTCTTTTTAGAATTTGTGATCACCTCCAGTTATGGCAAAATATACCGTACATGATCCAGGACTGGTAGAATTGGCATTTGTCAATGGATACTTCCAGGCTTGCATCTTCCAAGTGGTCTCATACCAGAAACAGTCCTCATGTTTCTCCAAGTTCTTGGCTAATATGATTGTGCCTTCTAAATAAATTAACATCTCCAGGTAGTTCAAATTACTAGTCATTTTTTTTCCCCCACCAACTGCTGGAACATAGCAGCCTCTCTCCCAAGATAATTTAGGGCATCCTTTCATATTGGTAAAATCCCATAAGGCAGAAAAAAGCTTTCTCTTTTTTGCTCACTTCATCCACAGGGGTTTGATAATACTTGCACCCCCAGACCAATACACATTAACTCATTACAGCCCTATGTGGTAGCTGTTAGATTAGGAAACTGAGGTATTGAAAGGTGAATGAACTAGCTCAAGCTCACACACTAGTTAATGGTGGAGCTGAGATTTGAACCCAGATCCAGAGTCTGCACTTTTAAGTTTGAACCCATTCTTTACTCCTCTCCCTCCCTCCAAGTTTTAGGTATATGATGTCATACTTTATATCCTTTTATTTTGTAAATTCCTTGACTGATTTTTATAGATATACTTAATTTTACTGATTTTGTGCTTCCTACTTTTCTTACTCTTACTTATGGTCTTTCCTTTTCACTCAGAGTCCCCTTTAACATTTCTTGTAGGTCTGGTTTAGTGGTGATGAATTCCTTTAACTTTTGTTTGGGAAATTCTTTATCTCTCCTTCTATTCTGAATGATAGACTTGCTGGATAGAGTATTCTTGGTTGCAGTTATTACCCCCCCCCCAGCACTTTGAATATATCATGCCAATTTCTTCTGACCTGCAAAGTTTTTGCTGAAAAATCATCTGATAGCTTTATGGGGTTCCCCTTGTATGCAACTGTTTTCTTTGCTCTTGATGCTTTTAAATTTCTCTATCACTACTTTTTATCATTTTAATTACTATGTCGGGGGTCTCTTGCCTCCTGGATCTGGATTTCTGTTTCCTTCCCCAGATTTAAGAAGTTTTCAGCTATTATTTCTGGTTTTATGTTATGTTAATCACCATACATTACATCATTAGTTTTTGATGTAGTGTTCCATGATTCATTGTTTGCGTATAACACCCTATGCTCCATGCAGTACGTGCCCTGTTTAATACCCATCACCAGGCTAAGCCATCCCCCCACCCCCTCCCCTCTAGAACCCTCAGTTTGTTTCTCAGTGTCCATAGTCTCTCATGGTTTGTCTATTATTTCTTCAAATAAAATTTCTTCCCCCTTTTCTCTCTCTTCTACTGTGGGATCCCTATAATGCAAATGTTATTATGCTTTATGGTGTCACTGAGTTCCCTTGGTCTGTTTTCATTTTTGTTATTATATTTTCCTTTCTCTTGTTCAGCTTGATTGCTTTCTATTACTCTGTCCTCCAGGTCACTGATCTGTTCTTTTGCTTCCCCTAGTCTATTTATTCCATATGGTGTATTTTTAATTCACTTATTGAGTTCTTTATCTCTGGTTCTTTTTTATGTTTTCTATCTTTTTGTTGAGGGCCCCACTGAGGTCCTCCACTCTTTTCTCAAGTCCAGTGAGTATCTTTATGACTATTACTTTAAATTCTCTATCAGTCATATTACTTATTTCCATTTCACTTAGGCCTCTTGCTGTGGTTTTGTCCTATTCTTTCATTTGGGACATATTTCTCTGTCTGTTCATTTTGTCTAACCCTCTGTGTCTGTTTCTATGTGTTAGGAAAGTCAGCTTCGTCTCCTGCTCTTTAAAGTAGTGGTCTTATGAAGAAGAGGTCCTGTAGTGTCCTTCAGTGCAATGTCCCCTGTTCACCAGAAACTAGTGCTTCAGGAATGTCTCCTATGTGTGCTGTATGCATGCTACTATTGTGGCTGAGCCACTTTTGCCTTCAGTCCAGTCACCTACAATGACCCTCTTTGTCTGTTGTGGGCAGTATCTATGTTGTTAGGGTGTTAGTCTGGGGCTGCCTTGGGCTTGAATTGAGTCAGGCCAGGCATTTGCCAGAGATGCAGTACCACAGAAATGCAAGGCACTTTCCCGTGTTGTCCCCTGAGAAGCTTTTGTTGATGGACGGGGCCTGCAGTCAGACCCAATGTATGCCCCCAGTCCACTGCTGGGGCCACAGTTGTACTGGTATTTGTGGTTATCTTCCTCCCTCTGGGGCCGAAGTCACTTTGGAGTGGTGATGGCCTCTGTCAGGGCTACTTGCACACTGCTAGGCTTGTGGCACCACTTTGGATGGGCCCCAGCCAAGAGTGTATTGGAGAGGGCAGGTCTGCAGGAGAAGCTGGGGCTGAGGTGCATGGTGCCAGCAAAGTCCATGTTGGTACACTGTGGGAGGGGATGTGCAGCCCCCTGGGAAACTTCTGCCAATGTGGGCTGGTTTGGAGGGGGCAGAACCACAGAAGCAGGCAGAGGCAGGATGCACTGTTAGTAAGCTAGGTGGAGAGTGTTGGGTCTGGGCTGGTTCCTGCAGGTGTCCCTGTATTTAGGCCAGGGGTCAGGGGACAAAAATGGCACCCACCAGCTCTTTTGTTCTTGGAGAATTCTCCCAAAGATCCCTGCCCCTCCAGCACATGCTCTGAGATTAGTAAGTAAATCTATTTCCTGTATACCCCAGGCATTTTTCAAACTGCTTCTGTGCTGTATCTTTGCTGTTTGTTTTGTTATCTCCTTAAGGACAGGACTCAGTTTCCTACCACCCTCCAGACTCTCCCAGAGCCAAGTTTACTGATTTTTAAAGTTCCAGGTGTTAAGCCACACTAATTGTAAGAACTCATGAAGCCAGGCCCCTCTGGTTTTCAAAGCCAAATGTTATGGAGATTTGTCATCTCCCTGCAGGTCCCCTATGTCTGGGGTGCCTGTTGTGGTGGTCTGTTTCTTTCCCCTCTCTATGTCTGCCACATCCTTCCCTCCTGCGAACAGTACAATGGGCCCTTTCAGCTCCCAATTGTTTCTTTGCCCTTCCTTCCCTCTTTAATGTGGCCTCTTCTTTACATTTAGCTGAAGAGAGTCTGTTCTGCCAGTCTTTGGGTCATTTCTTGGGTTATTTACACTGATATTGGTGTTATTAGTTGTACCTATGGGATGAGGTGAGCTTAGGATCCTTCTACTGCACCATCTTCTTCCTCACTGCTGAGTCTGTACTCTAAATATCTACTTTTCAATCTTTCTAAATAGTTTCTCACATGAGAAAAGATTCCTGTAACTCAATCTTATGCTTATCATCTTAAGCACAGCCTCCATCCAATTCACAGAGGGAGAAAATTCTAGATTTAGAACTTCCTCCTCAATCTCACCATTCTCTCTTTAGGTATTAGTAGGTCCTCCTAATTAAAATTCTGGATTTCATGTCGTGGAAAGAGCCCAAATATCCATTGACTGATGAATAGATAAAGAATATATATATATATATATATATATATATATATATATATATACGCAAGGGAATATTACTCAACCATAAAAAAGAATAGAATCTTGCCATTTGCAGTGATGTGGATGGAGCTATAATATTGTGCTAAGCAAATTAAGTCTGTCAGAGAAAGACAAATACCATATGATTTCACTCATATGTGGAATTTAAAACAATGATCATAGGGGAAAAAAGAGAGAGGCAAACTAAGAAACAGACTCTTAACTGCAGAGAACAAACTGATGGTTAGCAGAGGGGAGGTGGGTAGGGGGATGGGTAGAATAGGTGATGGGGATTAAGAAGCGCACTTGCTGTGATGAGCACCAGGTATTGTATGGAAGTGTTAAATCACTAAATCATACATCTGAAGCTAATATTACACTGTATATTAACTAACTGGAATTTAAATAAAACTAAAAACTAACTAACTAACTAAATAAATAAATAATAAATAGCATTCTGGATTTAATTTAGGAGACCAGGGAGTATTCACTTCTAGGATAGAAACATGGGGTGGGGCAATGGGACAATGCCAGAAGAAAGTCGTGAAAACCATCATTACACTCAAGCCAAAATTGGAAATGGTAAAGCCCTACACATCAATAGGCTTTGGCATATAGGCTTTGTCAAGTCTATCACTACTGGCCATATGGTTTACAAATTTGGTGTAATTGATAAAGGTGCATTGATAAGTTTGTGAAGGCAGTAGCTGAAATGGGAAAAATAAGCCTAAGTCCTAGATAACCTGAAGGTTAAGCATGAAAATGGTGGCACCGCTAATACCTTTCAGTGGAAATTTGAGCATATCAAACCTTATGTGATCTTCTTTGATGTTTCAGTACAGAAATATTTTATTTTAAATACACACACACACACCTCAGCCTGATGGAACAGTTTTAATAAAATGGATCTTACTGAGGCACTCTACAACCAAGAAATATTTGAGGAAATTGTCAAAGGATCTAGCCTCTACTTTTCAAAAATTGGATACTGCCTAGACACTGTAGCATTTGTTCTAACTTCTGGTTAAAATGAGGGAAATATGTTGGAGTCAAGCTCTAACATGACTTCATCAAATGGATGGAAATTCATATATAAGGATAACATTGCTGGTGGAAATACACTGCTTGTTTTGTACTTCATATTAAAGGAGGAAATATCTCAAACTGTCTAATTTAGCCTAGCCATGGAAGTTTAAGTGTAGGACTAATTAATGATAATAGTACATTGTAAAAGCTTCAGATGGAAAGAAATGTTTTGTGGATCATTTCTTTCTGGAAATTTGCAGCAGATTATGTCAGCTTTCTAGTCAACATCCATTACTTCTGTCCTTTGGTGGCAGAGGTATCAATTATATATAGGCCAAAAAATTATATATAGGTCAAAACACCAGATGTTTATTTTTCTAACTTCCTTTGAAGTAGGTAATGAGCATGTGATTCAATTTTGATGAGGTTTTTAGTAAATATTCACTCCTATAAAAATTTATGCTTTGGATCATAGAGTAGCTCTATTTTTAACTTTTTGAGGCACCTCCACACTGTTTTCCAAAGTGGCTGTACCAACTTGCATTCCCACCAACAGTGTAAGAGGGTTCCCCTTTCTCCACAACCTCTCCAACATTTGTTGTTTCTTGCCCTGTCCCTTTTTGCCATTCTAACTGGTGTAAGGTGGTATCTCAATGTGGTTTTGATTTGAATTTCCCTGATGGCTAATGATGATGAACATTTTTTCATGTGTCTGTTAGCCATTTGTATGTCTTCTTCAGAGAAGTGTCTTTTCATATCTTCTGCCCATTTTTTGACTTGATTATTTGTTTTTTGGGTGTTGAGTTTGAGAAGTTCTTTATAGATCTTGGATACCAGCCCTTTATCTGTAGTGTCATTTGCAAATATCTCTCCCATTCTGTGGGTTGCCTCTTTGTTTTGTTGACTGTTTCCTTTGCTGTGCAGAAGCTTTTTATCTTGATGAAGTCCTAAAAGTTCATTTTAGCTTTTGTTGCCCTACTGGGTATTTACCCCAAAGACACATATGTAGTGAAAAGAAGGGCCATATGCACCCCAATGTTCATAGCAGCAATGTCCGCAATAGCCAAACTGTGGAAAGAGCCGAGATGCCCTTCAACAGATGAATGGATAAAGAAGATGTGGTCCATATATACAATGGAATATTACTCAGCCATCAGAAAGCATGAATACCCAACTTTTACATCAACATGGATGGGACTGGAGGAGATTATGCTAAGTGAAATAAGTCAAGCAGAGAAAGTCAATTATCATATGGTTTCACTTATTTGTGGAACATAAGGAATAGCATGGAGGACATTAGGAGAAGGAAGGGAAAAATGGGGGGGGGAATTGACAGACTATGGACTCTGAGAAACAAACTGAGGGTTTTAGAGGGGAGGGGGGAGGGCAGCCCCCTGGGAAAGGAGGGCGGTTGGTTAGCCCGGTGATGGGTATTAAAGAGGGCATGTACTGCATGGAGCACTGGGTGTTGTACGAAAACAATGGATCGTGGATCACCACATCAAAAACTAATGATGTATTGTATGGTGACTAACATAACATAATAAAATTTTTAAAAAATTAAAAATTAAAAAAATTAATTTAAAAAAATTAAAAATTAAAAAAAAATTTTAAAAATTATGCTTTGGAGAAAATACTTTTCTTCTTTTTTGAAAGTGGTTATGTCTGCATGTGATGGGTAGAACTGCTGTAGCATTCTTGCAACCATGAAGGAAGATATCACTGATATACTTGAGGATGACAAAGCTTAAAAATGGAGAGCAACTGAATCTCTGATAAATCCACTGAAACAGTACACCAGTCCAGGAACCATCATATATCTGTGCTTTTTGTTATGTGAGATAATAAATGCACTTATTATTTAAGCCACTTTAGATAGGTCATTATGTTATTTCCTTTTATGGGTTGAATTATGTCCCCCCCCCTTAAATTCATATATTGAAATCCTAACCCCCAGTACTTTAGAATGTGACTGAATTTGGAGATAGTATCTTTAAAAAGGTAATTAAGTGAAAATGAGGTCTTTCAGGTGAGCCCTAATACAATATGATTGGTGTCCTTTTAAGAAGAGGAAATTTTGACACACACAGATACAGAGGGAAGACCATGTGAAGACACAGGGAGCAGTCAGCTATTTACAAGCCAAGGAAAGAAGACTCAGAAGAAACTAACCCCACTGACACCTTGATCTGGGATGTCTAGCCTCTGAGACTGTAAGAAAGTAAATTTTTGTTGTTTAAGCCACCTAATTTGTGGTTTGATATGGCAGCCCTAGGAAACTAATACATTGCCCTCTAAATCCTAACTTGTATATAGTTCATAAGATTGACACTTTAAAAATGAAAACAACTTGACCAAAAGCCACCACAGATTTTTTGAGACAATTTAAACAAAGTTAATATAAAAACAAAAATAAATAGAAGACCAGGTGGTGGGTTTCTGGCCAGATTTACCTTTCCAACATGAACAACTATAAAACAGGACAAAACACACAAAAGAATGGTCTTCAGACATTGAACAATAGTCACCACAGGATAGTTATCTCCAAGAGAAGGGAAAAAAAAGAGGAGCCCTACAATTGCCCCAGATTTCTGCCTGGTAGTATCTGAGTATCTGCTCGAGTTGAAGATATAGAGAATTTAAGGAGGCTAAGACACCTAGAATTTACAAGGCAGATTACTGGAGGTAAGAGAGCTACAGAGAGAAAGAGACATTCATCAATCAACGGATACTTGGTCCAGTTCCGTATCTTGGCTATTGTAAATAATGCTGCTATAAACACAGGGGTGCATTATCCCTTTGAATTAGTGTTCTTGTATTCTTTGGGTAAACACCCAGTAGTGTGATTGCTGGATCGTAGGTAGTTCTATTTTTGACTTTTTGAGGAACCTCCATACTGTTTTCTGGAGTGGCTGCTGCAGTTTGCATTCCCACCTGGGGACTCTCTCCACATCCTTACCAACACCTGTTGTTTCTTATGTTGTTGATTTTAGCCATTCTCATGGGTGTGAGGTAATATCTCATTATAATTTTGATTTGCATTTCCCTTGTGGTAAGTGATGATAAACATCTTTTCATGTTGTCTGTTGGTCTCCTTTGGAGAAATGTCTGTTCATGTCTTTTGCCCATCCATTTAGGCTATTTTTCATCACAGACATTTAATTTTTCTGAAGTTTACATTGGGTCTTCCATGTCTCTTAACATATTCATGCTTTCTTCTACCTTTTTGAACAGATGGCATATAGCTATAATAGCTGCTTTCATGTCTGTGTCTAATAATTCTATCATATGTTTCTCTTATGTGTTTATCTATTGACTCAATTTTATTCTTATTATGGGTTGTATTTTTATGCTTCTTTGCATGCCCAGTAATTTTTTATTGGATGTTTTCCATTGTGAATATTTCATTGATGGGTCCTGGAGTTTTAAAAATTTCTTTTTTGAGCTTTGTGTAGGCTGATGTTAAATTACTTGAAAATCATTTGATTCTTTTGAAGATTGCTTTTAAACCTTGTTATGTGGAATGACGAGAGCAGCTTCTAGTCCAGAGCTAGTGTCCTCACTACTGAGGTAATACCTTTGTGGGTACTGAACCTGATGCCCTGGAATTATGGAGTTTTCCATTCTGGCTGGTGGGAATACAAACTATTCCTCACCCTGTGTGAGCTCTGAGAATTGCTCTTCATACTCCTTTCCATTGTTTCCTTAATTCTCCCAGGCACAGGTGGTTTCCTTACATGAATGTACCGATCAGTAGTCAGCTAAAGATTTTCAGGAAACCCTCTGTAGATCTTGAGTGCTCTGCTCTCTCTTCTATTCTGTCTCCTATCCTATCTTCCCTCTCTCCTCTCCACTCTCCCCATTTCTCTCTCTCTCTCTGTAGCTCTCTTACCTCCAGTAATCTGCCTTGTAAATTCTAGGTGTCTTGGCCTCCTTGAATTCTCTATATCCTCAACTTGGGCAGATACTCAGATACTACCAGGCAGGAATCCGGGGCAATTATAGGGCTCATCTTTTTTTTTTTTTTTTAATAAGGGAATTTAAGAGTGCTCATGTATACTGGGAAATTTGGAAAGCCACACACATGCCCAGGAAAAGACCATGCTTAGAAAAGACCTTACAAGACCCTAACTTTTCACCACTGGCTGATCTACAGGTTCAGTGAAAGTAGAAAACAAAGGCTGAGGCAGAATTGTTAATGGCCTAGCTAAATGTTAAAGGAGTGTCCCAGCAGAGTCAATCTATAACAACTGGGATTGGGTGTTTTTGTTTTTTTTTTTTAAAGCTCCTAGCATTCAAGGAAATATCAGTCAAACACTGACTGCACATAAGCTAAATTTTCAACAGTGAAGAAAAACAAACCCTGGGAAAGGGGAAGAATTTAATCTCCAGAGTTATCACACAATATTCAAATGTCCAGTTTGCAATAAAAAGGTACAAAACATATAAAGAAATAGGAAATTATGGCTCATTCAAAGGAAAAATAGAACCTGTTCCTGAGGAAGCCTAGACATTGGACTTACCAGACAGACTTTAAATCAATTGTCTTAAATATGCTCAAAGAGCTAGGAGAAGAAACCAGACAGAATAAGAAAGCAGAAGACTTGAACAACACTGTTAACCAATTAAATGTGGAAAAGAACAACAACAACAACAATAAAAAACCCAGGAAACAATGTATGAACAAAATGAAAACATTAATAAAATGATAGAAAATATTAAAAGGAGAAAATAAGAAATTCTGGAGCTTAGAAATACAATAACTAAAATGAAAAATTCACTAGGGAGGTACAACAACAAACTTGAGCAGGCAGAAGAAAGAATCAATGAACATCAAATAGGATGATTGAAATTATCCAGCTTGAGAAACAAAAAGAAAAAAAGAATGAAGAAAAATGAACAGCTCCTAGGGAACCTGTGGTAGACCATCAAGTGAGCCAAAGTATGCATTATGGGAGTCCCAGAAGAAGATAGAGAAAATGGGTCAGCAAGGATATTTGAAAAAATAATGGCAGTCAAAAACTTCCCAAATTTGATGAAAAACATGAATCTACACACCCAGGAAGATTGACAAACTCTAAACAAAAAAACTTAAAAAAGATCCACCCAGAGACACATTATAGTCAAAATTCCACGAGCCTAAGACAAAGAGTGAAGTTTGAAATCAGTAAGGGAGAAGCAGACTTTCACATACAAGGAATCCTCAATAATATCTACATCTGAGGAGCACCTGGGTGGCTCAGTCGGTTAAGCAGCCGACTCTGGATTTTGGCTCAGGTCATGATCCCAGGATCCTGGGATCCAGCTCTCTGTCGGGCTCCATGCTCAGTACAGAGTCTGATTGAGGATTCTCTCCCTCTCCCTTTGCCCCTCCCCCTGCTAGTGCTCTCGCTTTCTCTTTCTCTAAAGTAAATAAATAAATCATAAAAAAACCACTAATAGCTGATTTCTCACCAGAAACCACAGTAGCCAGGAGGCAGTGGGATGACATTCTACCTCCAACAAAACTATCTTTGAAGAATGAAGGAGAAAATAATAACACAAAAGCTCGGGGAGTTTATTACTAGTAGACCTGCTATATATTTTAAAAAAAGCTAAAGAGAGTCCTTTAAGCTGAAATGAAAGGAAACTAGACAATAACTTAACATCACATGAAGAAATAAAGAACACTGGTAAAGGCAACTACTCAGGTAAATAGAAAAGCCATTATTACTGTGCTTGTGGTTTGTATCTCCTCTATTTTTTCCTGTGTTATTAAAAGACAAATGCATAAATCAATATTTAGAAATTTACATTATTAGGCACACAGTGTATAAAGATGTGATTTGTGGCAACAATAAAGGGAAAAGGTAGAGACATATAGGAGTGGAGTGTTTGTATACTATTGAAATTAAGTTTGTAGTATTAAAACTGGGTTGTTATAAATTTAGGATGTTTACTGGAATCCCCAAGATAACTATTAAGAAAATATAACTAAAAAGTATACAGAAAAGTAAACAAAGGAATAAAAATGGTACACTAGAAAACATCAACTAAATATGAGAAATGGGCAGTAAAAAAAGAATTGGGAACAAAAAAGCATATAAGACATACAGAAAACAAATAGCTAGATAACAGAAGTTCTTCCTTAAAAGTAATTACTTTAAATGTAAATGGAATAAGTTCTTCAATTAGAAAATATTTGAAGATTGGAAAGAAACACATGATCCATCTAAATTCTGTCTAAAAGAGACTTGTTTGAGATACAAAGACATAAAAAGGATAGGAAAAGATAGACCATACAGATAGTAACCATAAGAGAGCCAGGGTACCTATATCATCATCAGACAAAATAAAATTTAAGTAATAAAAAGTAATAAGACACAAAGAAAGACATTATATATTGATAGAAGTTTCAATAATTCAAGAAAATATGATAATTATAAACATACATGTACCTAAAAGCAGAGCCCCTAAATATGAAACAAACATTGATATAATTGAAGGAAGAAATAGACAATCTACAATAATAGGTGGAGACTTTAGTATCCTACTTTCAATAATGGATAGAACAACCAGACAGAATAAGAAAGCAGAAGACTTGAACAACACTGTTAACCAATTAAATCTAGCAAACATATACAGAACACTTCACCAATATAAAGACAGAATTTGCATTCTTCTCAACTGCACATGAAAGATTCTCCATCATTGACCATATATCAGGCCACAGAAAATGTCTCAATAAATTTAAAAGATTGAGATTATAGAAAGTATATTTTCCAATGATAATGGAATAAAGCCAGAAAATTAGAAAACTCATAAATATGCAGAAGTTTAAAAATACACTCTTACAATGAGTCAAAGAATAAATCCCAAAAGAAATTAGGAAACACCTTGAAGTGAGTAAAAATGAAAACACAACATAATAAACTTGTGGGATGCAGTGAAAGTAGTGCTTAGAAGAAAATTTATAGCTGTAAACATCTACATCAAAAATTGAAGACCTCAAACTAATAACCCAATTGTACACCATAAGTAACTAGAAAAAGAAGATTAAATTAAACCCAAAACTAGCAGTGGGAAAGATAATAAAGATTAGAGCAGAGATAGATAAAATTGTAATTAGAAAAACAATAAAGAAAATATGTACAGGATCTATATGCTGAAAACTGTAACATCTTTATTCACCTTATACAAAATGTATCTCAAAGTGGATCATATAACTTAATGTAAAATGTAAAACTATAAAACTTTAAAAAGAAAGTATAGTAGGATTTCATAACCGGGGGTTGGGAAAAGAGTTCTTAGACATGATAACAAAAATAAGACCCATATGAGAAAATCTTGATACATTAAACTCCATCAAAATTGAAATTTTTTCTGATAAAAAACAATGTAAGGAAAATCAAAAGACAAGCTAAAGATTGGGAGAAAATATTTGCAAATCACATATGTGGTCAAGGACTCATATAGAGTTGTTAGAAGGTGATCAAGATTAGCATCAACACTGATAAGTCTTGCTGATAGAATGTACCCTTGATGTGATGTGAAGAAATGGTATTTTACCTCTCTAGTCTTCCTCCCCAAATTCTATTCTAATCATAAGAAGATCATTAAAAAAGTAAGTTGAGGGACAATCTACAAAATACCTGACTAGTACACCTCTAAACTGTTAAGGTCATTGAAAACAGGGAATGTCTAAGAAACTGTCACAGCCAAGAGGAGCCTAAAGAGACATGATGATTAAATGTAAAGTGTATCCTGAATCGGATCCTAGAACAGCAAAATGACATTAGGTTAAAACTAAAGACATCTGAATAAAGTGTGAATTTAATATATCAACATTCTTTCATTAATAGTAGCAAATGTACCAAACCAATGTAAGATGTTAATGATAGGGAAAACTAGGTGGAATATACGGAACTTCTCTATATCAACTTTGCATTTTTTTCTGTAAATCTAAATACAGTCTAAAATTGTAAAGCTTATTTAAGTATTAAAAAATAAAATAAAAACCACAACAGGAAGAAAACCAAGAATCCAGTTTTAAAATAGTCAAAAAACGTGAACAAACACTTCACCAAAGAGGATATATGGAGGGCAACCGAGTACATGAAAAGATGCTCAACATCATTAGATTTATAGAAAAGTTGCAAACACAGTACATAGTTTCGGTTTCTCTTAATGCTATCACCTTACATTATCAAGGCATATTTGTCAAAACTAAGAAACCAACATTGGTAAAGAATGAACTAAGCTTCAGACTTTAATCATATTTTGCCATTTTTTCCCATTAATTCCATTTTTCATTTCCAGAATCCAATCCAGTATACTACACTGCATTTAGTTGTCATGCCTTCTTAGTCTGCTCTAGTCTGTGATAGTTTCTTTTCTTGTTTTTTCATGACTTTCACAGTTTTGAGGAGTATTGGTCAGGTATTTTGTAGAATATGCCTCAATTTGTATTTATCTGATATTTTAATCATGATTACACTTAGGGTTATGAGTTTTTGGGGGAAATACCATAGAAGTGATGTGCTCTTTTTGCACATCATCATATAAGGAGTACGTAAATAACATGACTTATCATTGCTGATGTTAACCTTGATCACTAGGTTAAGGATGTGCTTCCCAGGGTTCTCCTTACCATTTTTTCCCTTTCTAGTATGTATTAGTTTTATAAGATAACTAATAACATATTTTTTAAAGTAGAAAAATTATTCAAAGATCAAATGGTTCCTTGCAGATTAGTGGGTTCCCAACCTGTCCAGAGCCTTTTTCAGGAGAGTCAGACTGAAAATGTTATTTCCCAGAGAACAGAGGAATATGACTTACTGGAAATTTTCTTTTTTATTTACTTTACTGGCAAAATTAAATTTTACTCATATCCTTTCTATGCTTCCCCCAGGAATATAAGACTTGCTTTGTTGAAGCAGTTTGAGTAGTAATGGAAAAAGAAAGTTTCCACTTTGTTTTATAGCAATCTAAAAAGAGATGATTTGACTTGATTCTTGGAAGTAGCTTGAAGTGTTCTACGAGGATCCCAGACCACAGCTGTGCTGAACGAAACTTTACACTTAGGGTATGGTATCATAGAATGTTTTTCTGTTACACAACTTAAAGACATAAATTAAAAGACATAAAAAGGCCTCATTCTGGTTGAAGTTTACATTTGAATAATTAATGCCTTTGTGGAGAAACTGCCCTGCTTCCCTAAAGAAATATAGAAAAGTGTCATTGTTCCTTGGGTACTGCAATCCTTTAATTTCAATCATGAAGAGAAATGGTCCTTTTTTTAAATTTTTTTAAGATTTTATTTATTTATTTGACAGAGAGAGAGAGATCACAAGTAGGCAGACAGGCAGGCAGAGGGAGAGGGAGAAGCAGGCTTCCTGCTGAGCATGGAGCCCAATGCAGGACTCGATCCCAGGACCTGGGATCATGACCTGAGGCGAAGGCAGACACTTAACCGACTGAGCCACCCAGGCACCACGAAATGGTCCCCCCCCCCTTTTTTTTTTTGCCAAAGAATACTATATAGTATTTAGAAGCATAAGCTTGTTCTGGATCCATTATTTACTACCTGTGTAAGTCCCACAATGTTTCTGTGACTTAGATTCCTCATTTGTAAAAATTGGAATAAAAGATAGTATCTACTTTGTAGTTTGAGGACTACTGCTCTTTTGAAGGCATTATGAAATGTGTTTCTTTATCTCCAGTAATACTTCTTGCCTTAAAGACTATTTAACCTAACATTCATATAACCATGACAGCTTTGTTGTTGTTGTTGTTAGTGTTTGCCTGGCATATTTTCCATCCTTTTACTTTCAATCTATCTGTATCTTTATATGTAAAATGTCTCTTGTAAATACCATTTAGTTCATTTATATTAATGTAATTAATGATATAGCTGTATTTAAGCTGACCACCTTGCTATTATTTTCTGTTTGTCTCATTTGTCCATTGCTTCTTTGTTCCTCTTATCCTGCCTTACTTTGGTTTAATCAAGTTTCTCATTATTATTATTTGCATTTTGAGTCTTTTATTAGCATTTTGTTTACATCATTTTCTATTGTTTTTGGTAGTTAATCTAGAGCAGTATTTCTCAACCAGAGTGATTTTGCTACCCTGGGGATATTTGGCAATGTCTGGAAATATTTTTGGTTGTCACTCATGGGGGGAAAGTGCTAGTGGCATCTAGAGGATGAGTGAGTCCAGGGATACTGTTTAACATCTTGCAATACACAAGAGAATCTCCCACAACAAGGAGTTATCAAGACCAAAAAGTCATAAGGTTGAGATAAGGTTGAGAAATCCTGCTTCAGATAGCTAGAGGTTACATCATGCATCCTTAATTTATTACAGTCTACCTTAAATTAGTACTTTACCACTTCATGATAAGTGTAAAAATTATACATCAGTAAAACTCCATTTACCTGCTCCCATACTTTTAGCTATTATATTTCGCTTCTATATACAATGTAACTCCACAAGGCACTGATATTATTGTTATTTTAAATAATAGGCATTTCATCCATTTTGAGTCTATTTTTGTGTGTGGTGTAAGGAAATTGTCCAGTTTCATTCTTCTGCATGTGGCTGTCCAATTTTCCCAACACCATCTGCTGGAGAGACTGTTTTTTTTCCATTGGACAGTCTTTCCTGCTTTGTCGAAGATTAGTTGACCATAGAGTTGAGGGTCCATTTCTGGGCTCTCTATTCTGTTCCATTGATCTATGTGTCTGTTTTTATGCCAGTACCATACTGTCTTGATGATTACAGCTTTGTAAAAGAGCTTGAAGTCTGGAATTGATGCCACCGGCTTTGCTTTTCTTTTTCAACATTCCTCTGGCTATTCGGGGTCTTTTCTGGTTCCATACAAATTTTAGGATTATTTGTTCCATTTCTTTGAAAAAAGTTAATGGTATTTTGATAGGGATTGTATTAAATGTGGATGGAAAACCTAAATGTGAGACAGGAATCCATCAAATCCTTGAGAACACAGGCAGCAACCTCTTTGACCTCAGCTGCAGCAACTTCTTCCTAGAAACTTTGCCAAAGGCAAGGGAAGCAAGGGCAAAAAGGAACTATTGGGACTTCATCAAGATAAAAAGCTTTTGCATAGCAAAGGAAACAGTCAACAAAACCAAAAGACAACCGACAGAATGGGAGAAGATATTTGTAAATGACAGATAAAGGGCTAGTATCCAAAATCTATAAAGAATTTATCAAACTCAACACCCAAAGAACAGATAATCCAATCAAGAAATGGGCAGAAGACAGACATTTCTGCAAGGAAGACATCCAAATGGCCAACAGACACATGAGAAAGTGTTCAACATCACTCAGCATCTGGGAAATACAAATCAAAACCTCAATGAGATACCATCTCACACCAGTCAGAATGGCTAAAATTAACAAGTCAGGAAACAACAGATGTTGGCGAGGATGCAGAGAAAAGGGAACCCTCCTACACTGTTGGTGGGAATGCAACCTGGTGCAGCCACTCTGGAAAACAGTATGGAGGTTCCTCAAAAAGTTGAAAATAGAGCTACCCTACAACCAGCAAATGCCCTACTGGGTATTTACCCCAAAGATACAAATGTAGTGATCTGAAGGGGCACATGTACCCCAGTGTTTATAGCAGCAATGTCCACAATAGCCAAACTATGGGAAGAGCCTAGATGTCCATCAATAGATGAATGAATAAAGAGGATGTGTATACACACATACACAGGAATATCATGCAGCCATCAAAAAATGAAACCTTGCCATTTGCAACGAAGTGGTTGGAACTAGAGGGTATTATGCTAAGTGAAATAAGTCAATCAGAGAAAGACAAGTATCATATGATCTCACTGATATGAGGAATTTGAGAAACAAGACAGAGGATCATAGGGGAAGTGAGGGAAAAATGAAACAAGATGAAACCAGAGAGGGAGACAAACCATAAGAGACTCTTAATCTCAGGAAGCAAACTGAGGGTTGCTGGAGTGGAGGAGAGTGGGAGGGATGGGGTGGCTGGGTGATGGACATTGGGGAGGGTATGTACTATGGTGAATGCTGTGAATTGTGTAAGACTGATGAATCACAGACCGGTACCCCTGAAACAGATAATACATTATATGTTAATTTTAAAAATTAATTAAATAAATAAATAAATAAATAAATAAATAAATAAATAATAAATAATCTTTTATATTTACCCACATATATATCCCTTCTGGTGCTCCTCATTCCTTTCTGCAGTTCTGTTCTTCAAAGCAGTATCATTTTCCTCAGTCTGAAGGAATTGGTATTTCATATAGTTCATTTCTGATAGCAGTGAATTCTCACAACTTTTACTTGTTCAAAAACACCTTTATTTCACCTTCTTTTTTGAAGGATACTTCACTGGGTACAGAGTGGAAGTTTTCTCTTATAACATTTTAAAGATGTGACTATGCTATATCTTGGAATCCATGGATTGTGTTGTGTTGAAGGGTATGTTGTTAGTCTTATTTTCACTTCTTTGAAGGCAATTTGTCTTTTTCCTTCTCTGGCTGCTTTTAGGTTTTCCCCTGTATTCTTGGGTCAGAAGTTGGACTATGACATACCTAGGTATGATTTTGTTGTTTATTTTGCTTGGGCTTTACTGAGATTCTTGTATCCATGGTTGATGTCTTTTTTTTTTTTTTAATTTATTTATTTGACAGAGAGATATAGCACAAGTAGGCAGAGCGGCAGGCAGAGAGAAAGGGAGAAGCAGGCTCTCTGCTGAGCAGGGAGCCCAATGCGGGGCTCGATCCCAGGACCCTGGGATCATGACCTGAGCCGAAGGCAGCCGCTTAACCGACTGAGCCACCCAGGCGCCCCAGGTTGATGTCTTTTAAACTTTTTTTTTTTTTTTAAGCAGAGAGAGAAAGCACATGCAAGCAGTTGGTGGAGGAACAGAGGGAGAGAGAGAATCTCAAGCAGGCTCCATGCTCAGTGTAGAGCTCGATCCCATTACCCTGAGATCATGACCTGAGCCAAAATCAAAAGTTGGACACTTAACCAACTGAGCCACTCAGGCACCCCAATGTTTTTTACCACTTTTGGGAAATTATCAGCCATTACCTCTTCTAATATATTTTTCTGGCTTTTTCTTTTGCTCTTCTCATTCTGGGGTTCTAATTACACAAATATTAGACTGACCAACAATTTCCCAGGTATTTCTTACACTTTTTTCTCTTCTTTCCATAATTTTTTCTGTTTCAGTTGGATAGTTTCTATTGAACTATCTTTGAGTTCTCTATTCTTCTCTTCTGCTGTATTCAGCCTGCTAGTAAACCCATTCAAGGAATTATTTTTTAATTGAGGTGAAATACACACCCATAAAATTAATAATTTTTTTCAGAGTAAAATTAATATTTGCCATGCAAAAAAATCTCAAATATGGTCAAAAGAAAAAAATAGACACAGTGAGAATAATTACCCCTCTTCAGACATCCATCTCCCCTTCCACCCTTTTAGGCATATGAACAAATACAGTTGACCCTTGAAGAACATGGGTGTGAACAGTATGGGTCCCTTATACAGATTTTTTTTTTCATTATGTTCAATCATTGAACACTACAACAGAAACTTATGTACTATATGTTGGTGAAAATTAATGATTTTAAAGTATAAAGTTCAGTGGCATTTAGTACACTTACAATGTTGTGCAACCACCACTTCTAGTTTCAAAACATTTTCAACACCCCAAAAGAAAACCCCATACCCATTAATTAGTTACTCTCTATTCTCCCCTCCTCATAGACCCTGGCAATTACTAGTTTGCTTTCTGTCTTTATGGATTTATCTATTCTGGATATTTCACACAAGTGTATTCAAACAATATGTGATACTTTGTGTCAGGTTTCTTTCACTTAGCATAATGTTTTGAGGTACAACCACATGGATCACCAGTGGGTTTACTTCTACTGATTATTTCTCCTATTGATTAAGAGTCACAGTTTCCTGTTTCTCCATGTCTCATAATCTTTGTATGCTGAACATTGTGCATAAAGTGACTATAAATTCTAATGTCAACGTTTTTTTTTTCCTCCAAGAGAGGGTATGGTCATTGTCAGGAAAATTAGTAAGGAGCTAATCATCTCAAACCAAATAGGACTTGAGCTAGGTAACACTGGGTTGTGGCTTTAGTTGCCACTAAGTCTCAAGGGCAAAATTTAAAAGCAGATCCTTCCCCTTTAATAGAGAACCTTTTCTCTACCTAGACTTTCTCTCTTATAAATCATGAGACTGCAATGGATCTGTCTCTGACTTCCCAATCCAATTTCTTAGTCTCCAATGTCATTCCAGCACTGAGCAAAAGCCTATAGAGACAAAGCAAGGTGAGTTCTGAATGTGGATTTGAGGTTCCTCCAAATTCTGACCTGTCATGCCAACCAATGAGGCTGTAAAAGGTTCTGCTGCTTCCCTCCCCACCAGCAGAGTGCCTCTGTCTACAGCAAAAACAAATCTTACTTCATATCCAGACTTTCCAGATGCCCACAGAAGGAAAGAGGTTGTTAATTTCCACATACATATAGAGGAATCTTCCCTTGTTGGGTGATAGATAGATAGATAGATAGATGATAGATAGATAGATAGATAGATAGATAGATAGATAGATAGATAGATAGATAGCTCCTTTTTTCTTAGCTGCTACAATGGGAAGGAGGTTTGTTCCTACCTTCTATATCCTGCAGGGTTGAGCTCCATCACATCACGTGGAGAAGAGTTTATGAGGATTATATTAATTGATTTTATTAATTTATTCAACTAATATTTATTGTTCCCTTTCCTTGTGCTATGTATTTTTCTAGACTCTAGATGTATTTTAAAGATTTATTTATTTATTTTAGAGAAAGAGAGAGAGGGGGAATGCAAGAGAGTGGGGGGTGAGGTGCAGAGGGAGAGGGAGAATCTCAAGCAGACTCCCCGCTGAGTGCAGAGCCTGACATGGGGCTCGATCTCATGACCCTGAGATCATGACCTGAGCCAAAATCAAAAGTCAGATGCTTAACTAACTGAGCCAGCCAGGCACCCTTAGATGTATGCTAATGTAATAGCTTTAGAAGTTGTGTAAATGGTTATACCATTTAGGGGGATGTATCATTGGTAATGGAACCAGTTGTTGGATATGAAGTGTATCAAGAGTTCTGTTTTGTATAAGCTTAGTTGAGATTCCTATTAGGCATCCAAGTGGAGATATCATGTAAGCTGATGTATACACAAGTCTAGAATTCAAGGGAGAGAGCCAACCTGGAGTTATAAATTTTGGGGCCATCAGCATATAGATGAGATTCAAAGCCATGGGTCTGAATGAGATTATCCAAGAATGAGTGCCTATTAAGAAGAGTTCTATAGTACTTACACCTGGGGAAATCCAATATTTAGAGATGTGAGAAGAGGAATAAGTCAGTCAGCAAAGGAAGCAGTGAAGGAGCAGCCAGTGAGGAAGGAAGGAATCTAACAGTAAGGTATCACAGAAGCCAAGTGAAGATAACATTTTAAGAGGAGGGAGTGATCAATTGTGTTGAATGATGTGGAGAAGTTAATGAACATGGAGACAAAAATATGACCTTTGCATTTGACAGCTGGTGACCTTAACAAGAGCTGTTTCAGTAGAGTGGTAGGGCCTAAATCCTTGTTAAAGTGGAGAAAAATTGGAAATAAAAAGTATAAACAATTTTGTGTGAATTTCACTGTTAAGGGGAGTGTAGAAATGGGATCATAGCTGGGAGGGCATCAAGAGATCAAAGGAGGGTTTATTTTTAAAGATGTTACTTATATAAACCATTTAGCATAGTAAAGGTAGGTAAATTATATTTATTATTATTATGTCAGTATGAGAATCCCTTGAATTTTTCTGTACTAGTCTAGATAATTTTAGGACTTTTATTATTCATGTTCTGATTCCTTAAGTTTGGAACAAAAAGGAAAGTCAAATCCTCAGAACAAGAAACTCGGAATTTTGTGAGCATACTTGTGGTGACAGACCACCCTCTCACTATACATGAGCTCATCCCACCAGAGACCAGAAGGCATCCATAGCTGCCCAGTTATTATAGAAGACATAATTTTTGGTGTAATGAGCAAGAGCAGTGGTATGAAAAGAGTTCAGAGGTAGTCAATAACCAGATAGGGTATAGGGCTTTGTAGATAATGGTAAGGAGTTTGCTTTTTCAAAAATTGTGACAAATACGGGACACATGGGTGGCTCAGTCAGTTAAGCGTCTGCCTTCAGCTCAGGTCATGATTCCAGGGTCCTGGGATCGAGTCCCGCATCGGGCTCCCTGCTCCGCGGGGAGCCTGCTTCTCCCTCTGCCTCTCTCTCTATCTCTCATGAATAAATAAATAAAATCTTTAAAAAAAAATTGTGACAAATACACATAACATAAAATTTACCATTTTAAGAATTTTGAAGTGCACAATACAGTAGCATTTAGTATATTCATGATGTTATGCAATAATTACCTCTATCTAGTTCCAGAACATTTTCAATATGCCAAAAAGAAACCCTGTAACCATTAAGCAGGAACTCTCTATTCCCTTTCCTCCCAACCCCTGGAAACCACAAATCTTTTTGTCTCTATGGATTTGCCTATTCTGGATATTTCATATAAATGGAATCATATAATATGTGGCTTTTTGTGTCTAGTTTATTTAACTTAGCATACTGTTTTCAAGGTTCATCCATGTTATATAGCCTGTATCAGGATTTGTTCCTTTTCATGGCTAAATAATATTCTATTGTATAGATATACTATATTTGTTTCTTTATTCATCAGTTGATGGATATTTGGGTTGTTCTCATTATTTATCTATTACAATAGACTAATAGAAACAGTAGAGTACAAATTTTGTTTGAACAACTCTTCATTTGGTCCAGCACATGGTAATTCTGTTTGAACAATGGCCAAATTATTTTTTGCAGTGGTTTCACCATTTTACATTCTTTCCAACCATGTATGAGGATTTCAATTCCCACACATTCTTGTTTTCCTTTGATCATTTTCCTTTGATTATTTATTTACACTTATTTTCCTTAATAATAACTATTATTACTTTTACATCCATCCTAGTGGGTGTGATTTAATATCTCATTGTGTGTTTTTTTTTAATTATTGAAGTGTAATTGACACATGTTATATTAGTTTTAGGTGTACAACATATTGATTTGACAATTCTATACATTACTCAATGCTCACCACAATAAGTGTAGTCATCATCTGTCATCATACAACATTATTACAATATTATTGACTATATTCCTTATACTATACTTTTCATCTCTGTGACTTATTTATAACTGGACATTTGTACCTCTTAATCCCCCTTATCTATTTCATCCATCCCCCAACCTACCTACCCTCTGGCAACCAGTTCGTTCTCTGTGTTTAAGAGTCACTTGTTTGTTTTTTAGATGCCACATATAAATAAAATCATATGGCATTTGTCTTTGTCTGACTTATTTCAGTTAATAAAATACCTCTAGGTCCATCCATGTTGTTGCAACCTTCATGCCCTCATGGTGAGGGTGTAAATTGGTGCAACCATTGTGGAAAATAGTAAGGAGGTTCCTTTAAAAATTAAAAATAGAAATACCATATGATCCAGTAATTCCACTACTGGGCATTTACCCAAAGAAAACAAAAACACAAATTTAAAAAGATATATGCACCCTTATGTTTACTGCAGCATTATTACAATAGTCAAGATACAGAAGCAACACAAGTTTCCATCGATAGATGAATGGACAAAGATGTGATATATATATATATATATAATGTAAGATAATAGTCCAAATTCATTACTTTGCATATAGATATCCAGTTGTCTCAGCACAATTTGTTGAAAAGAATACCAAATTGAATAGTCTTGGTATCCTTGTAAAAAATCAATTGACAATAGATGTATGGATTAATTTCTGGGGTCTCAATTCTAGTCCATTTATCTATATGTCTATCCTTATGCCAGTAAAACAATGCCACTTTTTATTATTGTAACTGTTGCAAGTTTTGAAATTGGAAAATGTGAGTCCTCCAACTTTATTATTCTTTTTTAAGATTGTTTTGGCTATTCTGGGTGCCTTACAATTCCATATAAATTTGAGCATCAGTTTTTACATTACTTCAAAAAAGGCTATTTGCATTTTGACATGGATTGCATTAAATCTGTAGATTGCTTTGGGGAGCATTGCTACCTTAACAATATTATGTCTTCTACTCCATAAACACAGAATGTCTTTCTATTTATTTAGGTCTTTTATTTATTTCAGCACTCCTTTATAGTTTAAATTTTACAAGTCTTGCATCTCTTTGGTTAAATTTATTTCTAAGTATATTATTCTTTTGGTGCTATAATAAATTGAATTGTTTTCTTAATTTCCTCTTTGGATTGTTCATTGCTAATATATAGGAATACAATGAATTTGCTAAATTCACTTGTTGTTTCTAACAGTTATTTTGTGTGTGGATTCTTTAGGGTTTTTTAAATATATAATACCATACCCCATCTGTAGAGATATAGTTTTATATCTGTGTTATACAGATAGTTTAACTTCTGTTCCATTTGGGAAGCCTTTTTATTTCTTGTCCAATTGCTTTGGCTAGAACTTCCAGTACATTGTTAAATAGAAGTGGCAAAAACAGGCATCTTTTTCTTGTTCCTGATCTTAGAGAAAAAGCTTTCAGTCTTTCATCATTGGGCATGATGGTAGTTGTGGGTTAGGGTTTTTTTTTTTTTTTTTTTTATGCTATTATGTTGAGGAAGTTCCTTTCTACTCCTGGTTTGCTGAATGTTTTCATCATGAAAGTGTATTGGATTTTGTCAAATGATTTTTTTTTTTTTTTGGCATAAATTGAGATAATCATGTAGTCTTTTTTCTTCATTCTATTACACTGGTGTATTACATTGATTTTATTTTGTTTTAAATATTTTATTTACATGAGAGAGAGACAGAGAGAGAATGAATGAGTGGGAGGGGAGCAGAAGGACAGAGAGAAGCAGACTTCCCACTGCACAGGGAGCCCGATGTGGGGCTTGATCCCAGGGCCCTGAGATCATGACCTGAGCCACGGGCAGAAGCTTAGCCGACTGAGCCACCCAGGCACCCCTGATTGATTTTCACATGTTGAATAAGCTTTTGTATTCCTGGGATAAATCCCAGTTGGTCATAGTGTATAATCCTCTTAATATGCTATTGGATTTGCTTTGCTAGTATTTTGTTGAAGAGTTTAGCATCTACACTAATAAGAGATGTTGGCCTATAATTTTCATTTCTTGTGGTGTATTTTTCTGGCTTTGGTGGCAGGGCAATAGTGGCCTTGAAAAATGAGTTAGGAAGTCTTACCTCCTCTTCTATTTTTGGAGGTGTTTGAGAAGGATTGATAGGTGTAAATTTGCCTTAAATGTTTGGTAGAATGTATCAGTGAAACCTTCTGGTCCTGGGCTTTTTGTTGTTGTTGTTGTTGGGAGGTTTTTACTTAACTGTTTCAGTCTCTTGTTATAGGTTTGTTCAAATTTTCTACTTCTTTTATTTTTTTATTTAAATTCAATTAGCCAGGGGCGCCTGGGTGGCTCAGTCGTTAAGCGTCTGCCTTTGGCTCAGGTCGTGATCCCAGGGTTCTGGGATGGAGCCCCGCATCGGGCTCTCTGCTCGGCGGGAAGCCTGCTTCTCCCTCTCCCACTCCCCCTGCTTGTGTTCCCTCTCTCACTGTGTCTCTCTCTGTCAAATAAATAAATCTTTAAAAAAAAAAAAAGAAAATTCAATTAGCCAACACATAGTACATCATTAGTTTCAGATGTAGTGTTCAATAATTTATCAGTTGTATATAACACCCAGTGCTCATCACATCATGTATTTCTTTTAAAATCAATTTTAGTAGTTTGTGTGTTCCTAAGAATTTGTCCACTTCATCTAGATATCTGATTGGTGGTTTATAATTATTCATAGTATTCTCTTTTAATCCTTTTCATTTTTGTAAGGTCAGTGGTAATGTCTCCACCTTAATTTCTGATTTTAGCAATTTGAATCTTTTTTCTTAGTCTAGGTAATGGCATGTTAATGTTGATCTTTTCAGAGAACCATCTTTTGGTTTTGTTGATTCTATTGTTTTTCTATTTCTGATTTTATTTATCTTAACTCTAATCTTTTTATTTTTTTCCTTCTGCTAAATTTGGGTTTAGTTTTCTCTTCTATTTCTAGTTTTTTAATGTGTTAAGTTGGATTATTTATTTTAGATCACTTTTTAAAATGTAGGTGTCCACAGCTTATAATATTCCTCTGAGCATTGCTTTTGATACATCTGATAATTTTTGTTATATTGTGTGTTTGTTTCCATTTGTCTGCATGTATTTCTAAGATTTTTTTGAACCATTGGTTGTTTAAGAGTCTGTTTAATTTTCACATATTTGTGGATTTTCCAGTTTTACTCCTGTTATTGATTTCTAGTTTCATTCCACTGTGGTTGGAAAAGATACTCGATATTATTTTAATAATTTTAAATTGATTGAGACTCATTTGTGGCCCAATATATGGTCTACCTTTGAAATTTTTCAAGTGCACTTGAGAAGAATGTGTATTCTGCTATTGTGGAATGGGGTGTTCTATAAATATCTGTTAGGTTTAACTGGTTTGTAATGTTGTTCAAGTCTTCTATTTTCTTAATGATCTTTGTCTAGTTGCTATATACATATCATAGGTGGGATACTGAAATATCCAACTATTATTGTAGAACTATCTATATTTCCCTTTAATTCTGTCAACTTTTACTTCATATATTTTGGAGCTCTGTCGTAAGATGTATATACATATATAATTTTTATATCTTCATGAATTTATCTTTTCATCAGTATATAATATCCTTCTTTGTATCTTGTAACAATGTTTTGACTTAAAGTCTATTTTGTCTGATATTAGTATATTCATTCAAGCTTTCTTTTGGATATTATTAGCATGTAATTTCTTTTTCCATCTTTTACACTTAACCTATTAGAGTCCTGGAGTCTAATGTGAGTCTCTTTTAGACAGCATATAATTGAATCATGTATTATTATCCATTCTTCAAGTCTCTGCCTTTTAACTGGAGAGTTCAATCCATTTACATTTAATTTCGGATAAGTAAGGACCTTGCTGCCATTTTGGTATTTCTTTTCTGTATGTCATACCTTTTTTGTTTCTCAATCCCTCCATTACAACTTTCTTTTGAGATTAACTGATTTTTTGTAGTGTACCATTTGGTTCTTTTCTCATTACTTTTTTCTGTATATTTTTAGTTATATTCTTAGTGGTTACTTTGGTAATTATAATTAGCATCTTTTTTTTTCTTCCCACTATATTATAGCTTGATTGACACATAGTTCACTTGCCATACAATTGTCCATTTAAAGTGTACAATTAGCTTCATAATTTTATAAAAACCTAGTTTAAATTAATAACCAACTTTTTTATGATTAAACACTTTTTTAAATTTTTTATTGTTAAAAAATTGATGTAATGATGTAATCACCATACATTACATCATTAGTTTTTGATGTAGTGTTCCATGATTCATTGTTTATGTATAACACCCAGTGCTCCATGCAGAATGTGCCCTCTTTAATACCCATCACCAGGCTAACCCATCCTCCCACCCCCCTCCCCTCTAGAACCCTCAGTTTGTTTTTCAGAGTCCATAGTCTCTCATGGTTCGTCTCCCCCTCCGATTTCCCCCCCTTCATTCTTCCCCACCTGCTATCTTCTTTGCTTCGATAGTATACAAAACTCTGCTCCTATACATTTTCATCCCACCCCTTTGTTATTACTGTCACAAATTACATCTTAGTACATTTGTGCCTATTAACATAAATTTATAAGTACTGCTTAAGCATTTGCATTTTATTTTATTTTATTTATTTATTTTTAAAGATTTTATTTATTTATTTGAGAGAGAGAGAATGAGAGAGAGCAAGCACATGAGAGGGGGGAGGGTCAGAGGGAGAAGCAGACTCCCTGCCGAGCAGGGAGCCCGATGCGGGACTTGATCCAGGGACTCCAGGATCATGACCTGAGCCGAAGGCAGTCGCTTAACCAACTGAGCCACCCAGGCACCCTAAGCATTTGCATTTTAAATGATATCGGAAAAAAGAAGAGTTACAAAGCAAAATTACAACAATATGAGACTTATATTTATCTATGTAATTATTTTTCCAGTGTTATTTATTTCTTCATATGACTTGTGTTGCTGTCTAGTATCCTTTCATTTCATCCTGTAAGACTTTCTTTAGCACATTTTATAGGACAAGTCTATTACTAACAAATTCCCTCAGCTTTTGTTTATCTGGAAATGTCTTCATTTCACCATCATTTTTGAAGGATTGTTTTGTTAGATCTAAAATTCTTGATTGATAGGGTTTTCCTTTCAGCACTTTGAATAAGTCATCCCATAACTTCTGATCTATATGGTTTCTGATAAGTAATCAGCCATTAATCTTGTTGAAAAACACTTGTACCTGATGAGATGCTTCCCATGCTATTTACATGATTCTCTGTTTTTGAACAGTTTGATTATAATATGTTTCATTGTGGATCTCTCTGAGTTCATCCTACCTGTTTGTTGAGCTTCCTGGATGTGTAGATTCATATCTTTTATCAAATGTGAGAAGTTTTCAGGTGCAATTGATCTTCAAATATTCTTTCTGCCCCGTTCTTTACCTTCTAGGACTCCTATAATGCATATGTTGTCCACTTTGTGGTATCCCACAAGTCCTTTAGGCTCTGTACATTTTTTTCCATTCTTTCTTTCTGCTCCTCAGACTAGAATTTCAACCATTGTGTCTTTAAGTTCACTGATTCTTCTGCCTGTTCATATTTGCTGTTGAATCCTTCTAGTGACTGTACTCTTAAGTTCCCAAAATTCTATTTGGATCTTTTTAATAATTTCTTTCTCTTTATTGATATTCTCTATTTGATGAGACCTTGTTCTACTTGTTTCCTTTGGCTCTTTTACTTGGTTTCCTTTAGCTTTTTGAGCATATTTAAGACAGTTGTTTTAAAGTTTTTGTCATAAGTTTAGTGTCTGGGCTTCCTCAGGGGCGGTTTGTATTATTTTTTCTCACACTTTCTTGTTTCTTTGAATGTCTTATAATAAAAACTGGATATATTTAAATATAACATGACAACCTTGTAGAGATTTCCCATGCACACACCAGTTTGTTGATGCTGTTCATTGTGTGCTGTTTATTTAGTGATTTTTCTAAGGTATTTTTTATAATGACTGTGTTCTTTGTCACATGTGATCACCGAAGTCCCTGGTTCTGTTACCTTAGGGATTTCTTTAAACATCTAGAGCCAAAAACAAAGCAAATAACAACAACAACAACAAAATACTGTTTTGGTTCTTTGTAGATTGACTTTAAATTGGAGCATTCCTTCAATATTTAGCCAGACATTTACAACTCTGACTTAACCTATATTTCCCATTTGCACAGAGGCTAAAGACTAATCAAAGGTGAAAACTTAGGGTCTCTGAAGTCTTTTCTGAGCATGAGTTTAGCTCTGAGCACTCACATGGTCCTCTAGGTCCTTCAAAATATGCAGGAAATTTTCAAAGTTCTTATTACGTTCTTGTACCTCATTCCCAAGTCTCTTCCTAGTCTTTTCAGTCTGTCTGCTAATTGTCCATTTGCCCCTGCTTCAAGCAACTGCAGGCTTTAAATACTTTCAAAAAGTGCCGCCTAAAATAAAAACCACAATGAGATACCACTTCCCATCCATTACGTGGACTATCATTAAAAAAAAAAAAGAAATAAAAAAGAAAAGTTTTGTCAAGGAAGTGGAGAAAATGAAACCCTAAGTACATTGTTGGTGGGAATGTAAAATGGTACAGCCACTGTGGAAAACAGTTTTCTGGTTCCTCAAAGAATTAAAAATGAATTATCATATGGTTCAGCAATTCCCCTTCTGAGTATATACCCCCCAAAATTTAAACTATTGCTTTGAAGAGATATTTTTACACACATGTTCACAACAGCATTATTCACAATAGCTAAAAAGTGGAGGCAATGCAAGTGTCCATTGATGAATGAATAGGTAAACATAATGTGGTATATACATACAATGGAATATTATTCAGCCTTTAAACAGGAAGGGGATTCTAACATATGCCAGAACTTGGATGAAGTTTGAGGACATTACACTAAGTGAAATAAGTCTGTCACAAAAATACAAATATTGTATGATTCCACTTATATGGGGTACCTAGAGTAGTTAAATTCATAGAGATAGAAAGTAGAACAGCAGTTGCCAGGGGTTGGGTGGATGGAGGAATGGGGAATTATTGTTTATAGAGTTTCAGTTTTGCAAGATGAAAGACTTCTGGATATGAGTGGGTGGTGATGGCCCCACAATATGAATGTATTTAATACTACTGAACAGTATGATTAAAAAATCGTTAAGATGGCAAATTTTGTTATGTGTATTTTTTACCCCAATAAAAAAATTTGAGAAAAAAAATGCTGCCCAGGAGGCTACTCCATCCTGCGATAACTTGGGGTAAGGTGGGAAAAACAAAAGCAAGTTCCTGAGCTGATCCCTTAGGGAGCCAGCAAACAGGTCAAAATGCAAAACTACAACTCTTTGAGAACAAGGTCAGCATTGCCTCCTTTGGCAACTGTAAGCTGGCAGTTCCATGGCTGTCACTGAGCTATTGATTGGGGGATGGTAGGCAGACAAGTAAAAATGTCATAATGCTCTCTTACTGAAATTCAGGAGCCTATTTCTTCATAATCACTACCCTGGTTGTTGTAAGTTGTTTTCTTTTTAATTTCAGAGTTCCAAAAATGTTGATTCTGACAGTTTTTTCCTAAACATTGCATTAGTGAAAGGATAAACCCCTGGCTTTCCCTACTCCTCTATTTTCAGTGACATCACTCTCTGGAGTTTGCTTTTCTTTCTTACTAATGTGGAAAATTTGTTAAAGGGTTTTAAGCCAGTTAGTTATAGGATTACAATTTATATTTTTAAAAGATTCCTCTTGGGGTGCCAGGGTGGTTCAGATGGTTAAGCATCAGCCTTTGGCTCAGGTCATGATCTCTGGGTCCTGGGATCGAGCCCCACATGGGGCTCCCTGCTCAGTAGGTGAGTCTGCTTCTCCCTCTGCCTCTCCCCTCCCCCTGCTCATGCTCTCTCTCTGACTCAAATGAATAAATAAAAAAAACTTAAAAAAATTTTTTTTAAAAATAGAAGATTCCTCTCCACACTCTTTGGAGAATGGATTGTAAAGAGGCAAGAGTGGAAGAAAGGACACCAGTTAGGAGGCTTAAGTGGTGTCCATCCAATTATGGGTTGGTCTAAGATGGATTGGATTGGTAGTAAAGTTTTAAAAAATGGGTGATTCTTCAGTCAGAATGGCTAAAATTAACAACTCAGGAAACAACAGGTGTTGGCAAAGATGTAGGGAAAGGGGAACCCTCTTATACTGTTGGTGGGAATACAAACTGGTGCAGCCACTCTTGAAAACAGTATGGGGTTTCCTCAAAAAGTTAACAGTAGAGCTACTCTACAACCCAGCAACTGCACTACTAGGTATTTATCCAAAGGACACAAAAATACTGATTAAAAGGGGCACATGTACCCAATGTTTATAGCGACAATATCCACAATAGCCAAAATTTGGAAAGAGCCCACATGTCCATCAACAGATGAATGGATAAAGAAGTGGTATATATATATATAATGGAATATTACTCAGCCATCAAAAAGAATGAAATCTTGCCATTTACAACAACATGGATGGAACTGGAGGGTATTATGTAAATGAAATAAGTCAGAGAAAGACAAATACCATACGATTTCACTCATATGTGGAATTTAAGAAACAAAACAGATGAACATAGGGGAAGGGAAGGAAAAATAAGATAAAAACAGAGAGGGAGGCAAACCATAAGAGACTCTTAACTATAGGAAACAACCTGAGGGTTGCTGGAAGAGAGGTGGGTGGGGGGATGGGGTAACTGGGTGATGGGCATTAAGGAGGGCACTTGATGGAATGAGCACTGTGTGTTAAATGCAACTGATGAATCACTAAATTCTACCTCTGAAACTAATAACACACTATATGTTAACTAAATTGAATTTAAATAAAAAATTAAAATAAAGAAAAAATAGGTGATTTCTGATATATTTTTGGAGATCACCTCTAGGTAATCTCCAGGATTGCTTATGGATATATGTGGAAAGTGAGAGGACAAAAGGAATGAAGAACATACTTAGAAGTTGGATGATAGTGCCATTTTACCAATGAGGGAGACTAGAAAAATGATGGGTTGGGGAGGTAAATATTCAAGTCTTCTATTTTGAAAATGTGACATTTGAGATCGCTTTAGACATTCAACCAGCCTTGTCAGGAAGTCAGTTGGTATAAGAATCTAAAGCTCGATAGAAAGATCTGAGCTGGAAGCAGATTTGGTAGTCATAAGCCTATAGGTAGTAATATAAATTCATGAAACTAGATAAGAACTGTTAGGGAGAAAGTAAAATCAGAAAAGAATAGGCTAGGTAAGGAGCCCTGGGGCCCAATAACATTTAGACAAACGGAGAAGGAGCCATGAAACAACTGGGAATTTATTACTGAAGTAGGAAGAAAATCAGGATTGTGGTGTTACAGAAGCCAAGACAATAATGTTTCAAGAAAGAGAAAGTGGTAAACTGCATTGCATGCAGCTGAGAAGTTGAGATATAATGAGGACAGAGAAATTACCATTGATTTGGCAAGATGGGGTGGGGGTGTTACAAAAGACCTTGTCAAGAGCAGTCCCTTATTGAAACAGATTTAGGAGAAAATGGGAAATATGGATACAATGACTATAGAAAACTTCAAGAAATTCTGCTGTAAAGAATAGAAAAATGGAACAATAGCTTGATGGGAATGTGAAGTCATGGAAGTTTTTTTAAAAATAAATAGGATGTACAAGAATATGCTTATATGCTGATAGAAGTGAGACTGGTGATGCAGAAAGAGAGTACACTTATATGTGTTAGGTCCTTGAGAAATCAGGGGACTGGAATCCAAAGCACAAATGAAGGGGATGGCCTTTGATAGGAGCAAGGATATTTCATCCATTGTAATGATAATCTAATATCTATTGAGCTCTTACTATGTACCAGGTACTACTTAAAATACCTTATATATATTCACTTAATGCAACAAGACTGTGAAGTAGGAACTTTTACTGCCCTCATTCATTTTAAAAATGAAAAAAACTATAGCATAGTCAGTTTAAATAGCTTAGTCAAGTTCACACAACTAGTAAATGGTAGAGTCATGATTTGAACACTGGGAGTATGGCATTAGATCCCACCCTTACCCACTATTCTATACAGTATATGGAGAAAGCTAGAGTGTAGACACAAATTAAATAGATGGTAGATTTGGTTATAAAAAGAGGAGGAAGTTCTCATCTGATTGCTTTTATTTTCTCAATGAAATATGAAACAAGATCCATATCAATATCTATAGATCTGTCTCATTCCTTTTAATGCCAACATAATACTTTATCATATAGTTGTACCACAATGTAGTTATTTAATCAGTTCCCTATTGATGAAATTTTGTTTCCAGGTTTTTGCTATTACAATGCTGCAATGAATATTTCTGTGCATATATCTTTGAGCGTATATATATTTCTGTGTAATGGATTTCTAGAAGTAGGTTTTCTAGATCTTCACAATTAAATTTTTAATAGAGACGGCCAAATTGTCCTCCCAAAAGGTTACACTTATTTATACTCTTATCCAAAGTGTATGGGGTGTCTATTTTCCATACCCTTGGAAACATTTGCTGTTATCAATCTTTATAATATTTGATACTCTCATAGGTTATAGAAAGAACACCTAGTGCCCAGGTCTTTGTTTCTAAATACTATTTTTCCAATAAAATGAACTAGGGCTCCATGTAGAAATGGTTGATTCCAGTACTGGGATAGGAAAAACAAGATTAATCTTGAACAACTTGTGGTGCCAGAAAATAAGGAAGTAGTCAAACAATGGGGATCTGTCAAAATGACACAGAAGCTCTCAATGGTCAAAGTTGAAACAATTTGAACAACATAATGATAGTATTAGGTTATAAGTCAGAATAAAATAAACATCCATTAGTCCATGCTGATATAAATAAATGAGTAAATAAATGGGGAAGATGAGATATCTTCCTTATAGAATTTCAGTTAATACATATAGAAGGAACGAAAGAAAAAAATCAACATTAGGTAAACACCACAGTAGTAACTGTCACTATCAAGAACAATTGATGAATGCTAAAATTAGTGGGCAAAAGTATGATGAGAAATAGGATATTTAAATAGTCTCAATGTACTTTCCTACAAGATATTTATTAATTATAAAGAGGAAAATAGTAACTTTATAGTGAAGCTTAGCAAACACCACCTTAACCAAGTGATCAAGGTTAATATCACCAGTATTAAGACATATCAGCATTAGCTATCTTCTGATATGATGCACTAAAAAAGCCAAATCATGGAGAGGAGTTGAGATGGCAGAGGAGCAGGGAACCCTAAGTTTGGTCCCTAGAATTCAGCTAGATAGTTATCAAATCATTCTAAACACCTGCAAAATCAATTGGATTTGAGAAAAGAAATGCTGCCATTCTACAAATAGAAAAGTGATCACTTTTTGGAAGGTAGGAGGTGCAGAGACTTGAATCTGGGGTGATATGTCAGAGGATACTGTGAAGGGGAGGGAGCCAGCTTACGGAGGCTACCGCAAAGTAATATAACCAGTGGAGTGCAAAGTTGGAACTTTTAGAAGTCTGCTGGGGTGGGGGAGGGGGACATCCCTGGCTTAAAGGTGCTTAGGTGGCGAAGCAGGGTGGAATCCCAGGTGGGACAGTGTGGTCTCAGGATCCCCGGTGTCACAAGAACAGGGGTGCCCGAGAGCGGCAGAATTTCTAGGCATCAGAGCAGGGAAGCTGGCTGAAAACCACGAGTCGAGGTGCAGGATTTCTGCTTGGTGTTGCCATAAAATGCAAACTGCTGCATGGTCACGTGACTGCTTTCCTGGCAGGGGCCCAGCAAAAGGCAGAAGCCTGGTGAGACTCCCACCTTCCCCAGGGAGGAACAGTGCAGGTGTGTGCTCCAGGAGTCCATGAAATTTGGTCTTGAAATTCAGTCGAGTGCCTGAGATTAAAACGCTCGGTCATAGGCTGGGTGAACAGAGTTAGGATGGAAACTGAGGAGACAAGAGTGATTGCTTTTCTATGAGGGCTCACTGAAGAGTGGGGGGCACGAACTTTCAGCTCCAGGGCTAGAGAGCGGTAGGCAGCCATTTTCATCCCATCCCCCACAACAGTGCTGAAAGTCTTCAGGGAGCAAAACAGTGCCACATAGTGGAATCCAGAGCTGCTTACACTTAGCCCAGCCCACTAGCAAGAGCAAAGAAAGGCACCTGAGAATCAGCGGATCAGGTGCCTCCCCTAGAAGACCAGTAGGAACAACTGGCTAGCACCAAGTCTACTGATCATAGAGAACCAAAGCTTCAGCTCTTGGGGAAAACAGTATATAGCATTTGTGGTTTTCTTTATTCTTTAGTCTCTCGGTATTATTTTCTCGGCAATTTTCTTATTTTTTCAATTCTTTCTAAATTCATTTTTAATTTTTGTTTATATATATCATATATATTTTATTTCCTTTCATTGTATTTTATCTTATTTCATTGTATTTTTCTTATGTATATTTTTGAGTATATATAAGTTGTTCTTTCTTTCCTATTTGGGGATCCAGTTTCTTTAACAAGCAGGCCAAAACACACCCAGGATCTAGGTTTTTTTTTTTTTTTTTTGTCCTGTTTTGTTTCTTGTCTGCTTTTTTCTTATTTTGTTTTGTTTTGTTTTTCTGTTGTTGTTATTATTGTCTTTTCTCTTTCTTTCTTCTATTCTTTTCTGGACAAACTTATGAGATGGAGAAATTTACCCCAAAAGAAAGAACAGAAGGTAGTACTCACTGCCAGAGATTTAATCAATATGGATATAAGTAGGATGTCCGAACTAGAATTTAAAACAACGATTATAAAGATACTAGCAGGGCTTGAAAAAAAAGCATAGAAGACTCTAGAGAATCCCTACTGCAGAAATAAAAGAACTATAATCTAGTCAGGCTGAAATTTAAAATGCTATTACTGAGATGCAGTCCCAAATGGAGGCTCTAAAAGCAAGGATAAACAAGGCAGAAGAGAGAGTCAGTGATATAGAAGATAAAATAATGGAGAATAAGGAAGCTGAAAAGAGGAGAGAAAGACAACTACTGGATCATGAAGGGAGACTTAGAGAGCTCAGTGATTCTATAAAGCAAAGCAATATCTGGATAATAAGGGTCCCGGAAGATGAAGAGAGGGAGAAAGGGGCAGAAGGTTTATTTGAACAAATTATGGCTGAGAATTTCCCTAATCTGGGGAAGAAAACAGGCATTCTAGTCCAGGAGGTACAGAGAGCCCCCCTCAAAATCAATAAAAATAGGTCAACACCTCGACATATAATAGTGAAGCTTGCAAATTTCAAAGATAAAGAAAGAATCTTGAAAGCAGCTTGGGACAAGAGATCCTTAACCTGTTACAAGGGTAGAAAAATGAGTCTTGCAGCAGACCTGTCCATAGAGACCTGGCACCCAGAAAGGACTGGCATGATATATTCAACATGCTAAATGGGAAAAATATGCAGCCAAGAATACTTTATCCAGCAAGGCTGTCATTCAGAATAGAAGGAGAGATAATATCTAGGACAAAAACTAAAGGAATTTGTGAACACTAAATCAGCCCTGCAAGAAATATTAAAGGGGATCCTTTGAGCAAAGAGAGAGCCCAAAAATAACAAAGACCAGAAAGGAACAATCTATAGAAACAGTGATTCTACAGGTAATACAAAGGCACTAAATTCCTATCCTTAAATAATTATTCTGAATGTAAATGGACTAAATGCTCCAATAAAAAGACATAGGGTATCAGAATGGATAAAAAACAAGACCCATCCATATGCTGCTTTAAAAAGACTCTTTTTTGACACAAAGACACCTCCAGATTGAAAGTGAGCAGTGGAGAACCATCTATCATGCTAATGGAAATCAAAAGAAAGCTGGAGTAGCCGTACCAACATCAGACAAACTAGATTTTAAAACAAAGACTGTAATAAGAGATGAAGAAGAACACTATATCATAATAAAGGGCTCTATCCAACGAGAAGATCTAACCATTGTAAATACTTATGCCCCAACTTGGGAGCAGCCAAATATATAAAGGAATTAATAACAAAATTAAAGAAACTCATTGATAATACTACAATAATAGTAGGGGATTTTAATACCCCACTCACAGCAAATCATCTAAGCAGAAGATCAACAAGGAAAGGATGGCTTTGAATAACACATTGGACCAGATAGACTTCACAGATATATTCAGAGCATTTCATCCTAAAGCAGCAGAATACACATTCTTCTTGAGTGCACATGGAACATTCTCCAGAATAGATCACATCCTAGGTCACAAATCAGGTCTCAACTAGTATAAAAAATTAAGATTATACCATGCATATTTTCAGACCACAATGCTTGAAAACTTGATGTCAAACACAAGAAAAATTTGGAAGGAACACAAATACATGGAGGTTAAAAAGCATTCTATTAAAGAATGATTGGGTCAAGCAGGAAATAAAAGAATTTGAAAAACTACATGGAAAAAAAGTGAAAATGAAAACACGACAGTTCAGAACCTTTGGGATGCAGCAAAGTGGTCCTAAGAGAGAAGTATATAGCAATACAGGCCTTTCTCAAGAAGCAAGAAAAGTCTCAAATATGCAGCCTAAACTTACACCTAAAGGAGCTGGGAAAAGAACAGCAAATAAAGCCTAAATCCAGCAGGAGAAGAGAAATAATAAAGAATAGAGCAGAAATCAATGATATAGAAATAAAAAAAAAAACCAGTAGAAGAGACCAATGAAACTAGGAGCTAGTTCTTTGAAAGAATTAACAAAATTGATAAACCCCAAGCCAGACTTATTATAACGAAAAGAGAAAGGAACCAAATAAATAAAGTCACGAATGAAAGAGGAGAGATCACAACCAACACCACAGAAACACAATTATAAGAGAATATTCTGAGCAATTATATGCCAACAAACTGGGCATTCTGGAAAAGATGGACAAATTCCTAGAAACATACAAATTACCAAAGCTGAAACAGGAAGAAATAGAAAATTTGAACAGACCCATAACCAGCAAAGCAATTAAATCAGTAATCCAAAATCTCCCAACAAACAAAAGTCCAGGGCCAGATGGCTTCCCAGGGGAATTCTACCAAACATTTAAAGAAGAGTTAATACCTATTCTTCTCAAGTTGTTCCAAAAAATAGAAATGGAAAGAAAACTTCTAAACTCCTTCTATGAGGCCAGCATTATCTTGATTCGAAAACCAGACAAAGACCCCACTATAAAGGAGAATTATAGGCCATTATCCCTGATGAACATGGATGCAAAAATTCTCATCAAAATACTAGCCAATAGGATCCAACAGTACATTAAAAGTATTATTCACCATGACCAAGTGGGATTAAGGTCAGGAACACGACAGGGATGTCCACCCTCACCACTGTTGCTCAACGCAGTACTGGAATTACTAGCTTCAGCAATCAAACAACAAAAAGAAATAAAAGGCATACAAATCAGCATAAGAAGTCAAATCTTCACTCTTCAAAGATGACATGATACTCTATGTAGAAAATCCAAAGGACTCCAGCAAAAAATCGCTAGAACTGATACAGGAATTCAGCCATTGCAGGATATAAAATCAATGCATAGAAGTCGGTTGCATTTCAATACACTAACAATGAGGCAGAAGAAAGAGAAATCGAGGAATCTATTCCATTTACAATTGCACCAAAACCCTAAGATACCTAGGAATAAACCTAATCAAAGAGGTAAAAGATTTGTACTTTGAAAACTATAGAACAATTATGAATGAAATTGAGGAAGACAAAGAAATGGAAAAACATTCCATGCTCATGGATTGGAAGAAAAAATATTGTTAAAAGGTGTATGCTACCCAAAGCAATCTACATATTCAATGTAATCCCTATCAAAATTCCATCAACATTTTTCACAGAGCTGCAATAAACAATGCTAAAATTTGTATAGAACCAGAAAAGTCCCTGAATAGCCAAAGGAATGTTGTAAAAGGAAAGCAAAGCTGGAGGCATCACAATTCTGGACTTCAAGCTGTATTACAAAGCTGTAATCTTCAAGACAATATGGCACTGGCACAAAAACAAATACATCAATGGAACAGAATAGAGAACTCAGAGATGGACCCTCAACTCTATGGTCAACTAATCTTCAACAAAGCAGGAAAGAATATCCAATGGAAAAAAGACAGTCTCTTCAACAAACAGTGTTGGGAAAATTGGATAGCCACATGTAGAAGAATGAAACTGGACCACTTCCTTAACCCATACACAAAAATAAACCCAAAATGGGTGAAAGACCTAAATATGAATCCATCAAAATCCTAGAGGAGAACACAGGCAGCAACATTTTATTTTTTACCTCAGCTGCAGTAAGTTCTTGCTAGGCACATCTCCAAAGGCAAAGGAAACAAAAGCAAAAATGAACTATTGGGGCTTCACCAAGATAAACAGCTTTTGCACAGCAAAGGAAACAGTCAACAAACTAACAGGCAACCTACGGAATGGGAGAAGATATTTGCAAACGTCTTATAAGATAAAGGGCTAGTATCCACAATCTATAAAGACCTTATCAAACTCAATACCCAAAGAACAAATAATCCAGTCAAGAAATGGGCAGTAGACATGACCAGACATTTCTCCAAAGAAGACATAAAACTGGCCAACAGACACATGAAAAACTGCTCATCACTAGGCATCAGAGAAATACAAATCAAAACCACAATGAGATACCACTTCACACCTGTCAAAATGGCTAAAATTAACAACTCAGGAAACAACAGATGTTGGTGAAGATGCAGAGAATGGGGAACCCTCTCTTACACTGTTGGTGGGCATACAAACTGGTGCAGCTACTCTTGAAAACAGTATGGAGTTTCCCCAAAAAGTTAAAAATAAGAGTTACTCTACAATCCAGCAACTGAACTACTAGGTATTTATCCAAAGGATACATAGTGACTTAAAGGGGCACATGCATGCAAATGTTTATAGCAGCAATGTCCACAATAGCCAAAATTTGGAAAGAGCCCAGATGTCCATCGACAGATGGATGGATAAAGAACTGGTATACAATGGAATATTACTCATCAAAAAGAATGAAATCTTGCCATTTGCAACGACATGGATGGAACTAGAGGGTACTATGCTAAGTGAAATTAGTCCGAGAAAGACAAATACCATATGATTTCACTCATATGTGGAATTTAAGAAACAAAACAGATGAACATAGGGGAAGGGAAGGAAAAATAAGATGAAAATTGAGAGGGAGGCAAACCATAAGAGATGCTGAACTCTAGGAAACAAACTGAGGTTTGCTGGAGGGGGGAGGTGGGTTGGGAGATGAGGTAATTGAGTGATGGGCATTAAGGAGGGCAGTTGATGTAATGAGCACTGCGTGTTAATGCAACTGATGAACACTAAATTCTACCTCTGAAACTATAAAAAAGGGGGGGGCACATCACTTCTCTGGTATTCTTAACAAAAACATATAATCTCAGTCTAATCATAGGAAATCATGAGACAAACCCTAATTAGGGACATTCTACAAAATAACTACAATAAATAATAAATGCAATGTGGGATACTGGATTTGCACCTGGATCATAAAAAGACATTAGTGGCACAAGTGGAAAAAATCAAATAAGGTCTGTGAGTTAATTAATAGTACTGTAGTAATATTATTTTCCTGTTTTTGATAATTATAACTATGGTTATATAAGGTGTTAATATTAAAAGAGGCTGGGTGAAGGATATATGGTAACTCTTGCTATTTTTGTAACTTTCCTAAAAATCTAAATTTTTTTTAAAAAGAGAGCTCATTGTCCTAATTTTTATTACTACTCTGAATATTTATCTTAGTTTATTAGCCATTTATATTTGTTTCTATAAATTTTCTTTTTTACCCATATTTTTCTTGCATTATTGACTTTTGTATATTAAGAAAATTATATATATTGTATATTAAGGAAATTAGCTCCTTGTGCATGGCAAATTATTTTCTAGTTTGTCTTTTGACTTTTTTATGGTGGGGGTGTGTGTGTACGTATATGTAGATGTTTTTAACTGATGATTTCTGCTGACCTGTGTGCAGAAAATAAGGAATAGTAGCTAAGTGGCTTTAAGTCTTCCATGTAATTAAAAGACCACAGAATAGGAACAATACTTTATGACTTCTCTCCATTAAAAATTACATTTATTTAAAAATTCACATATAGTAAAATTCATCCTTTCTGGCATATAATTCTAGTTTTGACAAATGCATACACTCAAGTAACTATAATCAAGACACAGAAACTTTCCATTATTAAAACAAATTCCTTGTGCTACCATTTTGTAATCAGTCTGCCATTTTTAACCCCTGACATCCACTGATTTGTTCTCTGTTCCTATAGTTTTGCCTTTTCCAGAATATCATATAAATGGAATCAAACTGTAAGTAGCCTTTTGAGTTTGGCTTCTTTTACTTAGCAAAATGCATTTGAGATTCATCCAAGTTGTTGCATGTATCACAGTTCATCATAGTTTTTATTGCTGAGTAGGATTCTATTGTATGGATATACTACAGTTTGTTTATGCACCAGTTGAAGGACATCCTCCATTTTTATTTTCCTCTGTTGTTAGTGATCTGCAGGTCTAGCAAAGGGCAGAAGTGAGATTTTCCACTCAACAGGACTAAGTTTCTTCTGAAAAGTCCAGCTTAGAAGTATGTCCCTGGGTAACATGTACAAGAGGTTATACCAGGATAACTTACTTCCTCCCCTCACACTATATTTAAAATTGAAGAGTTAATCCTAAGTGAGCACTATATCAAAGGAATGGGAGTTTGTCCTGAGTACAGTTAGATGATATCCTCAGAGCAGGCCTGACAAATATTCTGGAAGCCAAATCATTTGTAGAGTATTAAAAAAAATTTTTTTTAATTAAAAAAACTGAAAAAAGTAAAAATTGCCCCAAATCACACCACTTTAAAAATTTTATAAAGCAAAAGTCCCCTTTCAGACTATCTAATCCTACTTCTAAAAGGTTTACAATTTGGTATATATATTTCCCAGCTTTTTCCTAAATTTATTCAGAAATACCTATATACACATGTATCATACATATACAAATGCTTTTGTTTACAAAATGCATTCACATTATACCATTTCTTGCTTTTTAAATACAAAATTCTGTACATCATACAGATCAGAATGTATTCACAGATAATACACCATTATTTTAATGGATGTATAGTATTTCACTAAATGAATGTGTCATGATTTATTATTCATTTTCCTATTGATGGACAGTTGGGTTGTATCCAATTTCTTTTTTTTGGTGACTCTGAGATATAATTCATAAAAATACAATTCACCTATTTAAGGTATACAATTCATTATTCATAGTATATTCATAGAGTTGTACAATTTTCACCACAGTCAATTTTAGAACATTTTAATCAACCTCTAAAGAAACCTCATACAATTCAGCTATCACCCCCAGCCCTGAGCAACCACTAATCCACTGTCTCTATATATTTACCAATTCTAGACACTTCATATAAATGGAATTACATAATTATATAGTCTTTTGTTACTGGCTTCTTTCATTTAGCATGTTTTCAGGGTTCTTTCATGTTTGTAGCATATATTAGAAGTGTTCCTTCTACTTTTTGGAAGAGTATGTAAAGAATTTGTATTAATTCTTCTTTAATGTTTGCTAGAATTTATCTGAGAAGCCATTTGAGGCTAGGCTTTTTCTTGTGGGTATTTTTAAGAGTTATTAATTAACCTCTTTACTTGTTATAGACATTTTCAGATTTTGTTTTCCATTGGTTCCAGTAGTTTGTCAGTTTCTAGGAAATTTTCCATTTCATCTAAGTTATCTAATTTATTGTTATATAATTGTTCATGGGCTCCTTCATAATACTTTTTATTTCTAGAAGGTTGGTAGTAATGTTGCCTCCTTCACTTCTGATTCTAGTAATTTGAGTCTTCTTTTTTCCCTGGTCAATCTAACAAAAGGTTTGTCACTTTTGTTGATCTTTTTTTATAGAACCAACTATTAGTTTCATTGACATTCTCTACTCTTTTTGTATTCCCTGTCATTTATTTATCTAATCTTTTTTATTTTCTTCCTTCTGCTTACTCTAAGTTTAGTTTGCTCCTCTTTTCCCAGTGTCTTAGGCATAAAATGAGGTTATTTATATGTGATCTTTCTTCTTGTTAAATATAAGCATTAGTATTTATAAATTTTTCTCCAAGCATTGCTTTTGGTGCATCCCACATTTTGGTATGTCATGTCTTCATTTTCATTCATCTCAAAGGACTTCCTAATTTCCCTTGTGATTTTTTATTTGACCCATCGGTCATTTAAAAGTGTGTCTAATTCATGTTTATGAGTCCTTCAACTTTCTGTTATTGATTTCTAACTCTATTCCAAGGAGTCAGAAAACATACCTTGCATGATTTCAGTCCACTTAAATTTACTGAGGTTTGTTTTATGGTCTATGATATGATCTATTCTGGAACTATTTCATGTGCCCTTAAGAAGAATATGCATTCCATTCGTGCTGGGTAAAGTGTTTTATAGATCACTTTAAGGTCTAGTTCATTATGGCACTGTTCAAGTCTTCTATTTCCTTGTTTATTATCTCATTGTTCTATTAATGAAAATGGGATACTGAATACCCCAACTCTTATTGTAGACTTGTGGGTTTTTCCCTTCATTTAATTCAGTTTTTGATTCATGTATTTTGGTGCTCTGCTGTTAGATGCATATATAATTTTGCTCTATCTTTCTGATGGGTTGATTCTCTTATCATTATAAGATGTCACTCTTTATGTCTAATGACATTTTTTGTTTTAAAGTCTATTATCTGATATTAGTATAGCCACTCCAGCTTTCTTACAGTTGCCATTTGACTGCTATGTTTTTCTATCCTTTTACCTTCAATCTGTTTGTGTCTTTAAAAATAAAGTGTGACTCCAACAAATAGCATAGAGGTGAATCTTGCTTGTTTTTCCCAGTCTGACACTCTCTGTCTTTGATTGGTTTAATCCATTCATATTTATTGTTATTATTAATATAGGTGGACTTAAGACTGCCATTTTACTGTTTGTTTCCTATATATCTCTGGAGTTTGTCTTTGTTTCTCTATTCATCCTTTTGTACTGAATATTTTCTAATGAAATTTTAATGAAATTAAATTTCTAATGAAATTTAAATTTCTTTAATAATATTTTCACTATATATTTTCAGTTAGTTTCGTAGTGGTTGCTCTAGGGTTTACCATACAAATCTTAACTGAATTGGCTTCAGATAAATACAAACTTAATTCCAATTATATAAACAACTTATTCCCACATAAACTTATTTCTTCCCCCACTTTTTTGTACTATTATTGTTACACATATTATGTCTACACATTATTAACCCAACAATACACTGTTATAATTATTACTTGGTATAATTTTATGTGTTTTAAAGAAGGTCAGAGAAGAAAGAAGAGCAAATAAATATCTGATGCTTTTTTATATTAACTGTCTTATTTCCCACTTCTTGTTTTCTTCACTTGTTCCTGTAGATTTGAGTTACCATCTGGAGTCATTTCTATAGTCCAATACAGCTTTGCCTCCACCCACCTCCTATGTCCTATTATTGGCAAATATACTGCATTTTTATATGTTATAAACCCAACAATGCAACTATGTACATATTGCTTTATAAAATTACTTTTTAAATCAATTAAGAGAAGAAAAATGCATTTAGACTGTCTCTTCTTATTATGCAATTACTTTTACCTGTGCTACTTTCCTATATATGTAGATTTAAATTATTATCTGAGGTCACTGCTTTCTGCCTGAAGAACTTCCTTTAATGTTTCCTGTAAGTCAGGTCTGCCAGCAACAACAGTTTATGATTATGTGGGAAGACTTACATTTTATCTTCATTTTTTAAAACACAGCTTTATTGGATATAGGATTCTATACTGACAGTTGTTTTCTTTGAGCACTTTGAATATGTTATTCCACTGCCACCTCCATTGTTTCTGATGAGAAGTCAGCTGTTAATCTGATTGGGGTTCTCTTGTAAATGATGCTTCATTTTTCTCCTGTTACTTTCAAGTTTCTCTGTCTTTGAGTTTTAGCACTTTTATTATGATGTGTCTGTGGATTTCTTCTTTATCCTACTCGGCATTTGTTGAAATTCTTGGATGTGGGACATTGACATCCATTATTTATTGGAATATTTTTTCTGCTTCTTTCTTTCTCTTCTCTTTTTCTGGTCCTCTCATTACAAGCATGTTGGAGTGTTTAATGGTCCTACTCTCTGTTCAACCTTCTTCATTTTTTTCCTTCCTGTTCTTCAGCCAAAATAATATCAGCTCATTTAATACTTACAACCCAATGAGGTAAGTAGGATTATTATCCTCATTTTATAGATGAGAAAACTGAGGCTCAGATTAAGTGACTTGCCAAGGTCACGAAGTGATAAGTGTGGCTGTTAAGTTCAAACACAGGTCTGATTCCAAAGTTTGTACTACTTCATCCATGTATTTTCTTTCTATTCTCAATCAACTACAAACAAATCGGGGGATTTGGGAATGGGTGGCTCTCTTCTAGAGAATGCTTTCTTCCCACCCTCCTTTAGTATTGTTTGCTAATATGTTCCTCTTCTAAAATTCATATACCTAATATATAATATATATTAGATAGTCATTTAATGTTTATTGCTTTGAATTCAATGATTACTCAATGGTAGCTAGCTTAAATGACTATGAGAACATCAGTATTTTGACCTAAATGCTTTCATTAGAAAAATATATAGCTTTTTGAAGACACTGATAACTTTATGGGGAAGCATTCATTAAATATGTGGACTGACTTATGAAAATACATATTGTCACTGCTGATAGTTCTCATTCAACAGCATTTGTTGATGTTTAGGCCTGGGGTGGTCATTTATTTACTAGGTGGATATAATTAGGGATAAATGAGCTCTAGTAAATAAGTATTTCAACATTTAATTAGTGTTTTAGTTCTGCATATAGGAGGCAATCTTGGAAAGAATGTTATCTTTACAGACAAATATTGAAGACCCCAGATAAATTATAAAGATCTTAAAAAATCCTTAGAAATAATCATTTGTAATTTATCCTGAGAAAATGATACTCTTTGTACCCTATGCTTCATACTTGGCAGATATCTGTCCTATATTGTCTTTGATTATAAAATATGTTTTCTACCAATTCATTCTGAAACTGAGAGGGATTATCTTAGTTTTTCTCTCCTCAGTTAGTTTCTCTTCTTCAAATCCAAACAAATTGCTATCTATACACAAATTCTAGATCCAAGATTCTGATGCAGGGAAGACCTCTTGGGACTCACCATCTATATATCTTTTAGCTACCACTGATTTCTGCTGTGTTATCTGGAGCAGATGATATGAGAGAAGCGGCCTGGAGGTCTGACCGTTGCTTTTTGTTCTTTCCAAATTCTATCACCAGTATTTTCCCACGTAGTTTATATCCATTTACTAGATATAATGCTTGCCTTGCTATCTCCTTATCTAAAAGAGAAAGAAAAAAACATCAACTTACATTGGGCTTAATAATTCAATTCTATTCCAAGTCTAGTTTATGTTGTTTTGCCTTGGAGTTAAATATAGTCTATAAGGCTATATAGTTATTTAATTTTATTACCTTTTCCATAATCTCAAATTCGTACAACTCAGCAAGATTAAACTAATGGCTAAGAATAATGACAATAAAAACTTAAAATGGATGTTTAGAGTGTCTCCTAATTCAAAGATAAGGTTAAAGAAATAAGAATATAGATAGTGTGCCAAAGAAAGCTAAGCTATAACTAATAATATATGAACCTCTATCTTAGATAACAGATTACAGGTATTGTGATAATGAAATAATTTTCAAATTGGATGACATGAATAAAAGATGTTATCATGGTACTGAGGACACTTTGTTACTTTTTTCTTTTGATGGGAGAGTGGGAGCCCTCATTGAGATAAATAAGTTTGAGAATTCCTGTAGGCATATGGATGCTTGAGGTATGGGAGTATACAGTGTATAGCAGGAGTTTTCCATTTATGGGCCTCAGAGCCTGGATGTGGGAAATTTGGAAGTGGAATTATTACGCAGAGTCTGTGAAATCATAGGTAGACAAGCACTGTCTTTAGACTAAACCAATTTATGTCTCACATATGTATATACTACAGATTTTCAAATTGTATACTACTGTTATTAGTAAAACAGCTGTTCACTTTAAAGTACTTTGTTTATAAAATCTTTTTATTATATAAAAACCACTAGTATAGAGGATCCACAAACCTTCAACATGATAGGAAAGATGGCATAAAAATGTATGAAAAAAGTGGAGGGGAGTTTTGGTACTGCTTACATGTAAAAGTACTTGTCTAAACATAGACTACTAGGCTATTTATAAGTAATGATAGTTTAGGGATAATGAAAGGTGTAGCTCTTACCCAGCTACCACCAAAAGATAGTCTGGTCTGTTATAGAAAATGAAATTCCTATATCATTGTTCTCTTTTAATTAGGATACTGAAGTCATGTATTAAGATAGAAACAACTGTTAAAAGAATTTAACATCATTCACTAATTATGAATTACTAGTGAATTAGCATGTTAACTTATAATCTCTTAGTCCCAAAGGAATAGGGCATAAGGCAAGTACAAGTATTCTGACCAGAATACCAATATATTAATAAGTAATATAATTATAACTTGAAATACTGTCATCAGCAAAGGGAAAAGGTACATTTTGATAGAGAGAAGGGAGTGCCAAGATTGGGGAAAACTGAGGACAATAGGATAAGGCAGTCAGTCAAGTATTGTCAATGGAGGAGAGGAAGCACAGAAGGGAGGATAGAGAAATACTGAAAACATAGTTTCCCTACTTCTCTTTCCTTCTTCCCATGCGCTTGTTCAAGCACATGCTTCTTATGTACTATGGAGAAATCAAAGGGCTCGATTTAAATTCGAGAGGGTATAAATAATCTCCAATGAACTGATGCTACAATTGATTATCCAGAAGAAGCTACTTACTGGGAAAGGTGATAAAAGCCTGCCCCCTCATTCGTCCAGTCATCATTCGGAATTGAATTGGTGGTCCTTTTTTCTCCTGGAACCGAGCGAACAATGAGACAAGATCTCTTTCGGTCACCCGAGGGCTAAGGTTCTTCAGGTATAACACCTAATATAAACCGAGGATCAACAGAAATATCACATGAGGAAGGTAAGGCAACTATTTCACTTTGGTTAGAATTAGTTTCATATAAAGATGGCAGACTGAATACATGCATCTAATTTCACTCCCTCCCGAAAGCTCTCTAAAACTATAGGGACTTAAAAAAACCCACAAGATAAGAAAGAACAAGGAAAGGAGGCAATAGCAGCAATATTCCGGAAGCTGGAAAATAATTAGGTAAGTGTACTTGAGAAAGGTGAATCTTAAACCTGCAGTGGGGAAAGCCAGGAACCAACCCAGTATACACCTAAGAATCCTCAAACAGTTTAGGAACTGATAGCTTCAGGTACCTCTGAGAATGAATGTAAAGGGATAAGGTTAAGATAAGGTGGGTAGGTTGAAAGTTGTTTAAAAACCAACTAGATCTTAAATATCTTCCCCTAAAATTAGCTACCAGGTAAAGGCCAATCCCAATCCCGGTGAATAGTGGTAATTCATTTTCTGAATATGGGAAATGCCAGACACAGATGAGGGTGTAAATACTATATCTGAACACAAGGAGATTAAGAGAAATAATGCACACTAAATATGATTAGCCCCTAGAGAAAAGATAAAAAAAAATACTGGTTTGGCATTGGGAATTTCTCCAACAAATGGACCAACCAGATGACTTTAAAATGAAGCTAAAAGTCAACAAGGGCCACTTGTCTGCTTTTTGGCCCCTACTCATAAGTATGGGCACAGATTACCAGGCATCTGAGGAAAGCCTCTAATGTCAAAGAAAGAACAGAACAAACAGAAATGAAAGCAAATGGAAAAAAACAAAAACAAAAAACAGACCATGCAGGGTGAAGAAAACTTCAAAAAATCATCACTAATACTCTGAGGAATGAGACAATATTCTATTAAGAATGGGATGCTATAAAAAAAAGAACATTCAAGAAAACAACAAAGAGCCCTCAAATGCAATTAAATTTAAGTTCTTACCAGCTTAAAATAGATTTTTATAACTATGTTTTAAGGAAGCCCCATTGTAACCCTAAAGAAAATACCTATATAAGATAAACAAAAAATAAGAAAGGAAAAAAGCACATCACTAGAAAAAAATCAATGAAACACAAAGGAAAACTTCAAGAGAGGAAAAGAGGGACAAATGAGCTACAAGACAGAAAAGAAATAATAAATGGCAATAGTAAGTCCTTCCCTATCAATAATTACTCTACGAGTAAGTAGTATGTTAAACTCTCTAACCAAAGACAGAGTGGCTGAATGAATAAAAAAAAACAAGTTCCAACTATAACTGTCTACAAGAAACTCACTTTATATTTTAAGGCCACATATAAGCTGAAAATGAAAGGACAGAGAAAGATATTCCATGCAAATGATAACCAAAAGAAAGCAGGGGTGGCCACGCTTTTATCAGACAAAATAGACTTTAAGTAAAAACTGTCACAAGAGACAAAAATGGACATTATATAATGACAAAAGGGTCAATTCACCAAGAAGATATAACAACTATAAATATATATTCACCCAACATCAGAGCACCTAAATATATGAAGCAAACATTGAGAGAACTGAAAGGAGAAACAGATAGCAACACAGTAATACTAGGACCTTTCAATACCTCACTTCCAATAGCAGAAGGAAAACTAGAAAATTCACAAATATGTGGAAATTAAACATCATACTCTTGAACAACCAATGGGTCAAAGAAGAAATAAGAAGGGAAATTAGAAAATATCTTAAGACAAATGAAAATGAAACGACAACATAACAACATTTATGAGATGCATCAAGAATAGTACTAAGAGGGAATTTTATAGTCATAAACGCATACATTAAAAAAGAAGATCTCAGGGGTACCTGGCTAGCTCAGTCGGTCAAGCATGCAACTCTTGATCTCAGGGTCTTGAGTTCAAGCCCCACCTTGGGCATTGGAGACTACTCAAAAAATAAAAGAGAAGAGAAGAGAAGAGAAAAAGATCTCAAATAAACAGCTCTACAACTTAAGGAACTAGACAAAGGATAAAACTAAGCCCAAAGTTAGTAGAAGGAAAGAAATAAAGATTCAAACAGAAATAAACAAAAGAGATTAGGGAAAAAAAACTAAGAGCGATTTTTTTTAAAAAAAAAGATCAACAAAACTGACTACCTTTAGCTCAACTGAGAAAAAAGAGAGAAGTCTCAAATAAAATCAGAAATAAATGAGGAGCTGTTACAACTAATGCCACAGAAATAAAAAGGATTACAAGAGACTACTATGAACAACTATATGCCAAAAAATTAGAAAACCTAGAAGAGAAGGATAAATTCTTAGAAACATACAACCTACCAAGACTAAATCATGAAGAAATAGAAAACCTAAGGAGATTTAGAACTAGTAATGAGATTGAATTAGTAATCAGACACCTCCCAGCAAAGAAAAGCCCAGGACCAGATGGGTTCATGGGTGAATTCTACCAAACATTTAAAGAATTACTGCCAATCCTTCTCAAACTCTTCCAAAAAACTGAAGAGGAGGGAACATTCCCAAACTAATTTTAGGAGGCCAGATTACCCTGATACCAAAAGAAAAAAAATGACATTATAAGAAAACTACAGGGCAATATCCCTGATGAATATAGATGCAAAAATTCTCAACAGAAAAGTAGTAAAATGAATATAGAAGCACATTAAAAGGATCATATACCATGATCAACTGAATTATCTCTGAGATGCAAGGATGGTTCCACATACAAAAATCAATGTGATATACCACATTAACAGAATAAAAGATAAAAATCACATGGTCATCTTAATAGATGCAGACAAAGCACTTGACAAAATCCAACACCCTTTCATGATAAAAATGCTTAAGAAACTAGGAATAGAAGGAATTTATTTCAACATAATATAGGCCAAATATGAAAGGCCCACAGCTAATGTCATGCTCAACAGTGAAAAACTGGAAAGCTTTCCCCCTAAGATCAGTAACAAGGCCAGGATGCCCACTCTTGTCACTTCTATTCAACCTAGTTCTCCTGGCCAGAGAAATTAGACAAGAATAAAGAAGTAAAAGGTACCCAAATGGGAAAGGAAGAAGTAAAATTATCTGTTTGTATATGACAAGATCCTATGTGTAGAAAACCCTAAAGACTCCACAATTAATTGTTTTAACACAGGTAAAACTAATAAATTCAGTCAAGTTGTAGGACACATACAAAAATTAGGAGCAAAAAAAAAAAAATCAGCAAAGTGAAAAGGCAATACACAGATTAGGAAAAAATATTTGCAGATCATATATCTGATAAAGGATTAATATCTAAAATATATAAGGGGCTCCTAAAGTGCAGTAATAAAAAAAAAACCTTCAAATAACCCAATTTTAAAAATGTGTAAAAGACCTGAATAGTCATTTCTACAAAAAAGACATACAAATGGTCAACAGGTATATAAAAAGATGCTCAATATCACTAATCATCAGGAAAATGCAAATCAAAACCTCAATGAAATATCACTTCACACCTGTTAGGATGGCTATTAACAACAACAACAACAAAAGTAAGTGTTGGTGAGGGCGCCTGGGTGGCTCAGTTGGTTAAGTGACTGCCTTCGGCTCAGGTCATGATCTTGGAGTCCCGGGATCGAGTCCCGCATCGGGATCCCTGCTCGGCAGGGAGTCTGCTCTCCCTCTGACCCTCCTCCCTCTCATGCTCTCTGCCTCTCATTCTGTCTGTCTCAAATAAATAAATAAAATCTTTAAAAAAAAAAAAAAGTGTTGGTGAGGATACGGAGAAATTCTGAACCTTGTATGCTGTTAGTGCGAATGTAAATGGGTGCACCCACTATGGAACACAGTATGGAGGTTCCTCAAAAAATTAAAAATAGAGCTAAAATACAATCCAGCAATCCCACTTCTGGGTATATATCCAGAAGAACTGGAATTGGGATCTGGAAGAAATATGTGTATTCCCTTGTTCATTGCAGCATTATTTACAATAGCAAAGACATGGAAACAACCTAAATGTCCACTGACAGATGAATGGATAAAGAAAATGTGTATAAATACAATGGAATATTATTTGGCCTTAAAAAAGAAGAAAATCTTGCCATTTGCTACAACAAAAACTTGGAAGACACTATGCTTAGTGAAATAAACCAAACACAGAAGAACAAATACCACATGAGAATTTGTAGAATACCAAATGGGAATTTTTATCAGGCATCTAACACAGTCAAACTCATAAAAGCAGAGTAGAATCATGTTTACCAGGAGGCTGGAGGAAGGGTAACTGGGGAGATGTTCATCAAAGTGTATACAGTTTCACTTATGCAAGATGAGTAAGTCCTATACATCTACTATACAGCATAGTGCATACAGTTCTCAATACTGTATTAGATATTTAAAATTTATTAAGATGCTAGATCTTATGTTGAATGTTATTATCAAAAGAGAAAAAGGACGGAGGAAATTTCTAGAGGTGATGGTTAAGTTTAGGGCATTGTATATGGTGATGGTTTAACGGTGCCCTTATTTTCAAACTCATCAAGGTGCATACATTAAATATATACAGCTTTACTGAGTATTATATGTAAGGGATGAATCACTAAATTCTACTCTTGAAACCAACATTTCACTATATGTTAACTAACTAGAATGTAAATAAAAAATTGAGGCACCTGGGTGGCTCAGTTGGTTAAGTGTCTGCCTTTGGCTCAGGTCATGATCCCAGGGTCCTGGAATCAAGCCCCGCATTGGGCTCCCTTCTCAGCAGGGACCCTGCTTCTCCCTTTCCTCCCCACTCATGCTCTCTGTTGCTATCTCTGTGTCTCTCAAATAAATAAATAAATTCTTTAAAAAAACTGATACTAAAAAACCCAACCAAACAAAAAATATGTACAGCTTTTTATATGTCATCATACTTCAATTAAAAAAAATTAACCAAGGAAGTTAAGGACTTGTACACTGAAGACCACAAAATATTGCTCAAAGAAATTAAAGATGCAAATAAACGAAAAATTGTCCCATATTCATGGACTGGAAGACAATACTGTTAAAATCTACACACTACCTAAAGTGATCTACAGATTTAATTCAATTCCTATCAAAATCCCAATAGTATTTTTATAGGGATAGAAAAAAAATCCTAAAATTCATATGGAACCACAAGAGACCCCAAATAGCCAAAGAAATCTTGAAAAATAACAATATTGGAGACCTCACACTTCTTAATTTCAAAACATATTACAAATCTATAGTAATCAAAACAGTAAACTACCATAAAGACATATAGACCAATGGAACAGACTAGAACCCAGAAATAAACCCACACATGTACAGTCAACTGATCAATAGAGAGGCAAGAAACACAATGGGGAAAAGATAGTTCCTTCAACAAATGGTGTTGGGAAAAGTTGGTATCCACATGCAAAATAATAAAGTTGGACTCTTATTTTATATCACATACAAAAATCAACTCAAAATGTTATTAAAGTCTTAAACATAAAACCTGAAACTCTAAAACTCCCAGAACAAAACATAGGTAGGAGAAAAGCTTCATGACATTGCCTTGGCAATGATTTCTTGAATATTACATCAGAAGCACAGGCAGCAAAAGCAAAAATAAAGTGGGACTATATCAACTGAAACACTTGTGTACAGCAAAGGAAACAATTAGCAAAGTGAAAAGACAACCTACAGAATGGCAGAAAATATTTAGAAACCATGTATCTTACTAGAGGTTAAGATCCAAAATATATAAGGAACTCTTATAACCCAACAGCAAAAAGACAACTCAATTTTTAAAAATGGGCAAAAGACCTAAATAGACATTTTCCCAAAGAATACATGTAGGAAATAAGTTGATAAGGATGTAGACAAATTGGAATTCTTGCACACTGTTGGGAGAATGTAAAATGCACAGCTGCTATGGAGAACAGTATAGAGGTCCTGCAAAAAATTAAAAATAGAACTACTATATGGTCCAGCAATCCCACTTCCAGATATTTATCCAAAAGAATTAAAATCAGAATATTTTAATACGTTTGTTGCAACACTGTTCACAATAGCCAAGAGGTGGAAACATCCATCATGGATGAATGGATAAAGAAGATGTGGTATACACACATACAATGGAATATTATTCAGCCAGAAAAAGGAAGGAAATCTGGTCATATGGTACAACATGAGTGAATCTTGAGTGCACTATGCTAAGTGAGATAAGCCAGTCACAGAAGGACAAATACTACATGATTTCACTTATATGTGGTATCTGCAGTAGTCAAACTCATTGAAGCAAAAAAAATGGTGGTTGTCAGGGGCTGAGGGGAGAGGGAAATGGGAAGCTGCTGTTCAATGTTTATAAAGTTCAGTCATGCAGGATGAAAAAGTTCTAGAGATCTGCTATACAACACTGTGCCTGCAGTTAACAATATTGTAATGTATACTTAAGATTTTGTTAAGAGGGTAGATCTCAAGTTACGTGTTTTACTACTATAAAAAAAGATGGAGGAAAAAAATCTCTGTATGTTAGCTGGAATAAATTATATCCTTTATAGTTTAATGGAACTTTAGAAGAATTCAGACAGAAGCAGCACAAGCAAAGAGCCAGAAAATAGAGCCCACTTAAATAAGTTAACCACTGAAACATGAATAAATATATTAAACACTATGATAAGCAGGAGACTCTATGTCTCAAAGAATTTAGGAGCTAGATTTCACATATTTAGCATTTAACTATACTTGTATCTTAAAGGCAAAGGCACAGATTAACTGACATATGGTTCACTTAAGTAAATTCAAGTGATCTAGAGTTTTGGCTCTGAAATACTTAACATAAAAGCATCGTCAAATTAAATAACTGTAGAAAGGAGTATGTGGAACATACTACAAGTTTCTCACCAAGTAGGAAAGATCCATACTAAGATCGTTCGCTTTGATATGAACACTTAAAAAATCAAGACGACTTCTGGTCGAGGTGGCTTGGTCACTTCTTGCTTGGATGCATCTTCTCTACTCCAAACACACACACACACACAGGCACACACAGACACACACACCACACACATCCATATACATGGGTATATATGTATGTATTTATCCACAACACACATATATATTCATATATATAAAGGTATGCACAAAGATACAGCTAGGCTCAAAAACAAGATAAACATTTCTATGAAACAGAAAAACAGATACTCCAAGTGATAATACAAGATGAAACTTCCTGGCATCCTTCTGCAATATACAGTATTATTTTGTATGTTTTGAACTTTATATAAATAGTATTATATTGTATGCACTCTCCTGCAGGTATCTGTTTTAAATGTTTAAAAAGGAGACTATTTTTTTTAGAATAGTTTTAGATTTACAGAAAAACTGAGAAGATAGTACAAAGAGTTCCCGTGTACTCCACACCCAGTTTCCCCTATTATTAACATCTTACATTACTATGGGGCATTTGTTAAAATCAGTGAATGAATAGTGATACCTTATTACTAACCAAAGTCCATACTTTATTTAGATTTCCTTAGTTTTTCCCTAACATCCATTTTCTGTTCCAGGATTCCATCCAGAGTACCACAGTACATTTAGTTTTCATGTGTCTTTAGGTTCCTCTTTGGTTGTGGCAGTTTCTCAGACTTCCCTTGTTTTTTAAAAATCTTGACAGTTTTGAGGAATACTGGTCAGGTATTTTGTAGGATGGCCCATTACTAGAATTTTGTTGTTGTTGTTGTTTTTCTCATGGTTAGATTGGGGTTACGGATTATGAGAAGGAAGACCAGAGAGGAAAATGCAGTTTTGATCACATCATATCAAGCATGCATGCTATTGACATGATTAATGACTGTTGATGCTGGCCTTGATTACCTAGCTGAGGCAGTGTTTGTTAGCTTTCTACACTGCAGTATTACTCTTTTTTCCTGCCTTTCCATACTGTACTGTTTGAAAGTCACTCAAGAGCTCATAACTAAGGAGTGGAAGTTATGCTCCCCTAGTTTGAGATGGAGCATCTATATAAATTATTTAGAATTCTGTGTGGGTTATTTGCCTTCTCTCCCCCAGTTATTAGGTTTACTCAATCATTTCATTATCAGTATGGAGTCATAGCTATTTATTCTATACTTTAGGTTATAATCCAATATTAATTTACCTAAGTTTGTTGCACAAATTGTTCCAGTTTTGGTCACTGGAAACTCAGTTGGCTCCTGTGCTCCTTTGACATATACCCAACAATGTTTTTATGTTGGTATTTCCAGCACTCTTCTACTTTCTGTCACTACAAAATGCTCAAGTTTCATCTTGTAATTTCCTGCCCCAGTACTAGAATCAGTAATTTCTCTAAGGAGCCCTGGTTACTTTTTTTTTTTTTTTTTTTTATACAGAGAGTGCGAGCCAGGGTGTGTGGGGGAGGACAGGGACAGAAGGAGAGGGAGAGAGAGAATCCTAAGCAGGCTCCATGCTCAGCACAGAGCCTGATGCAGGGCTCAATCTCATGACCCGAGATCATGACCTGGGCCGAAATTGAGTTGGATGCTTAACCAACCGAGCCACCCAGGTTCCCCCTTGGTTCTTTCATTAGAGAATGGTATTACAAACTAAGATTTGGGTGCTGAACATGCTTGTTGCTACTGGAGTATCACTTCATTTAGATCCTGTCAGCTGACAGAGAAAAAAATTATGTTTATATGTTTATACTAACCTGTGTTAGTATAATAGATATAGATATCTATAAACATTTTATATGTAACTCTTTATAACTATGCTAAGTTAAACATGATTTCATACTGATGTCTCTAACTCTAAACCATTAAATGGATCATTCTAGCTTCTTTCCTTTGCTTATCTGTAAATTCCACCAGTGAGAAACCTGGCTCCCACCATCTGCCATCCATTTACTTAATTGCTCCATCTCATTATACATATATATCAGTATCAGGATTGCTAACCAGTACCCCCATGAGACACAACCTTATTAACTAGGGTACAGTGAACAGTGATTATGTGCAGTTCTGTTTTTAGTCTTCTAGACTCCACATATTTCCAAAGATACTTAAGTCAGTACCTTTCATCCCCCATACCTTCACTGAGGTTGCTTCACATATTTGTAACAGATTCTCTTGTCATAGTCTGCATTCTTTCCTGGGGTTCCCCCACTTCTCAAATGATTTTTTAACATTTGTGTAATTAAGGGTCACTCTTTATGCTGTACAGTTTTATGGGTTTTGACAAATGTGGATCTTGCATCCACCATTACATTATCATATAGAATAAGTTTGCTACCTTAAAAATCCCCTGTGCTTCACCTATTCCTCTTTCCCAACCCCCTTAACTCCTGGCAACCATTGATTATTTACTATATCTATGTTTTTGTGTTTTCTGGAATGTCATATAATTGGAATTACACATTATGTAGTCTTTTCATACCGGTTTTCACTTATTAATATACTTATAGTTCCTGTATGTCTTTCTGTAGCTTGCCAAATCATTTCTCTTAACTGATGAATTATATTCCTCTGTATAGATGCAGCACAGGTGAATGTACCCATTCATCTATTGAAGGACATCCTGATTGCTTCCAGTTTTTGGCAATTATGAGTAAACTATTATAAACACTCACATGCTGGTTTTTGTATAAATATCGGTTTTCAAATAAATTGGGCAAATAACTAAAAGTGTAACTTCTGGATTATATGGCAAAACAATGTTTAGCTTTGTGAGACTGCCAAACTGACTTCAAAGAAGTTGTACTATTTTGGATTCTCAACAGCAGTGAATGAGTTCCTGTTGCTCAGCATCCTCAATAGCATTTGGTATTGCCAGTTTTATTGTGAATTTTAGCCATTCTAATAGATGTGTAATGGCATCTTACTGTTGTTGTTGTTTATTTATTTGAGAGAGAGAATGAGATAGAGAGAGAGAGCATGAGAGGGGCAAGGGTCAGAGGGAGAAGCAGACTCCTCGCTGAGCAGGGAGCCCGATGTGGGACTCGATCCCGGGACTCCAGGATCATGACCTGAGCCGAAGGCAGTCGCCTAACCAACTGAGCCACCCAGGCGCCCAACTGTTGTTTTATTTTCTAATTCCCTGATCACAAATGATGAGCTCCTTTTCATATGCTTATTTGACATGTACATAACTTCCTTTTTGAGGTGTCTGTTCTTACGTTTTGCCCATTTTTTAATTGGGTTGTTTGTTTTACTACTGTTGAGTTTTAGGAGGACTTCGTGTATTTTGGATACAAGTCCTTTATTAGACATGTTTTGCATTTTTTTTTCTAGTCTATGGCTTGTCTTTTAATTTTCTTAAAAGTGTCTTTCACATAGCAGAAGTTTATAAATTTAACAGTCTGATTCTTCAATTTTTTTCTTTCACAAATCATGCTTTTGGTGTTTTATCTATAAATGTATCACCAAATACAAGGTCATTTAGATTTTCTATTTTCTTCTACAAGTGTTATAGTATTGTGTTTTACATTTAGATCTATGATCTATTTTGAGTTAATTTTTTAATTAACATATAATGTATTATTTGTTTCAGGGGTACAGGTGTGTGATTCATCAGTCTTACACAATTCACAGTGCTCACCCATAGTACATACCCTCCCCAATGTCCATCACCCAGCCACCCCAACCCTCCCACCCCCTCCACTCCAGCAACCCTCGGTTTGTTTCCTGAGATTCAGAGTCTCTTATGGTTTGTCTCCTTCTCTGGTTTCATCTTGTTTCATTTTTCCCTCCCTTCCCCTATGACCCTCTGTCTTGTTTCTCAAATTCCTCGTATCAGTGAGATCACATGATACTTGTCTTTCTCTGATTGACTTATTTCACTTAGCATAATACCCTCTAGTTCCATCCATGTCATTGCAAATGGCAAGATTTCATTTTTTTGATGGCTGCATAATATTCCATTGTAGATATATACCACATCTTCTTTATCTGAGAACGTAAGATCTGTGTTTAGATTCCTATCTTGCATGTGGATAACCAGTTAGTTATTTAGCACAATTTCCTGAAAAGCCTATCTTTCCTTCATTGAATTGCCTTTGCTCCCTTGTCAAAGATTAGTTCATTATATTTGTGTGAGCTTATTTCTGGAGTTTCTATTCTGTTCCATTTCTGGAGTCTATTTCTGGAGTCTCTATTCTGCTCCATTGATCTATGTGTCTTTTTTTTTTTTTTTAACCAACACCACCCTTCTTGATTATAGTAAATCTTAAAGTTGGGTAGTATCAGTACTCCAACTTTATTCTTCTTCAGTATTGTGTTGGATATTCTGGGTCTTTTGTTTTTCCATATAAACTTATAATCAGTTGGTCTATATCCACAAAATAGCCTGCCAGGATTTTACTGGGATTGTGTGGAATCTACATATCAATTTGGGGAAGAACTGACATCTTAACAATATTAGGTCTTCCAATCCATGAACATAGGCTATCTCTGCATTTATTTATGATCTTCTTTAATTTTTCAGCAGTTTTATAGTTTTCTGTGTATAGATCCTGTACATATTTTGATAGATTTATACCTAAGTATTTTACTTTTTGTGATGCTTTTATAAAACAGTATTGGGTTTTAAATTTCAATTGTTCATTTCTTGGTAGAAAGAAAAGCATTTGGCTTTTGTATATAAACCTTGTATTCTCCAAGCTTGCTATATTCCACTTATTAGTTCCAATAGTTATTTCACATTGTTGTTGTTGATTCTTTGGGATTTTCTATATGGACATACATGTCATCTGTGAAAAAAGACAATTTTATTTTCTCCTTCTCAATATGTGTGCTTTTTCTTTCTTATTTTACTGCACTAGCTAGCATTTCCAGTACAATACTGAAAAGAAGTAGGAAGGTGGGTACATCCCTGCCTTATTCCTGATCAAAGGGGAAAGCACCCAGTTTCTCACCATTAAGTACAATGTTAGCTGTAGGGTTTTGTAGATATTCTTTAGCAAATTGAGGAAGTTTCCTTCTATTCCTAGTTTGATGAGAGTTTTTTGTTATGAATGGTTTTTGGATTTTGTCAAATGCCTTTTCTGTATCAACTGAAATAATGGTATAATTTTTCTTCTTTAGTTTGTTGATGTGATGGATTATATTAATTGATTTTCAAATGTTGAATCAGCCATAGATATCTAGAATAAATCCTACCTGATCAAGGTACATAATATTTTGATACATTGTTGGATGTGATTTCCTAATATTTTGATTTTTCAATCAAAAGGTTTTAATCAAATATCTTTATTTTCCTAAAATTTAGGATTTTTGCACTTATGATCATGAGAGATATTGGTCTGTAGTTTTGCTTTATTCAATGATTTTATCTGGTTTTGGTATTAAGCTAAGGCTGGTTTCATAAAATGAGTTAGAAAGTGTTCCCTCTGTTTCTATTTTGTAGAAAAGATTGTAGAGAATAGGTATCATTTTATGATTCCATTTTCACCCTTCTCAGCATATCAACTATACTTCATTTTACAATTTTTGGCGGTCACCTTAGAGTTTACAATATCCATTTACAACTAATCTAAGTCCACTTTCAACATTATACCACTTCACAGGTACTAAAGATAACTTATAACAGTTATATACACCAAATAATTCCTCCCTCCTACCCTTAAAACATTCCTGTTTTATAAAATTCATTTACCCATATGCTATAATTGCCTAACATATTGTTATTATTACTTTGAACAGTTATCTTTTAAATCACTTAAATATAAGAAAATAAAAGATTTTATTTTACCTTCATGTATTCTTTCTCCCATACTCTTCTTTTCTTTAAAGAGATCTGATTTTCTGACCTATATCATTTTCCTTCTCTCTGGAAAACCTTTTTTTGAAAAATAAATATTTCTCACAAGGCAGATTTACTGCTGACAAATTCCCTCAGTTTTTGTTTGTCTGACAAAGTCTTTATTTTTTGTTCACTTCTGAAGGACTGTTTTGCTGGATACAAATTTCTAGGTGAGTGGTTTCTTTCTTTCAATACTTTACACTCTTCTCTTCTTGCTTGTATGGTTTCTGATGAGAAATTCAATGTAATTCTTATGGTTCCTCTATAGGTAAAGTGTTTTCTCTGGGTGTCTTCAAGATTTTCTCTTTGTCTCAGTTTTCTGTGTTTGAACATGATATGCGTAGGTGTATTTTGGGGGTATTTACCCTGGTTGGTATTGTCTTTCTAAATCCTGGATCTGTGGTCTGGTGTCTGTCATTAATCTTGGAAAATTCTCAGCCATTCCTACTTCAACTATTTCTTCTGTTCCTTTTCTTTATTCTCCTTCTGGTATTCCAATGGCATGTATGTTAGAGCATTTGAAATTGTCTCATAGTTCTTGGATATTATTTTCCATTCTTTTACAGTCATTTTTCTCTTTGCATTTCAGTTTGGGAAGTTTTTATTGACATGCCTTCAAGCATACTGATTCTTTCCTTGGCCACTCCCAGTTTACTGATGAGTGTATCAAAAGCATTTCTTTTTAGTGTTTCTGATTTCTTGTATCTCCTTCTGATTCTGAGTTTATATCTATCTGCTTACATTACCCATCTGTTCTTGCATATTGTATATTTTCTCTAATAGATTCTTTAGCATATTAATCATAATTATTTTAAATTCCATATAGCTGGTAATTCCAAAACCTATAGAGCTTGAGTTTGGTTCTGATGCTTCCTTTGTCTCTTCAGAGTGTGTTTTTTCTTTTAGCATGCCTTGTGATTTTTTTTTTTTTTTTTTTGAAAGCTGGACATGATGTATAAGTTAAGAGGAACTAAGGTAAACAGGGCATTAGTATAAGGTTTTATGTTAATCTGGCCAGGAGTTGGCTGTGTTTAGTGTTTACTCTAGCTGTAGGTGTCAGAGGTTTCAATTTCTTCTAATGTCCTTGTTTTTTCTCCCCTGTTTTTTTAGGTTTCCCTAAAAACTCCATAAATAGAGTCTGAGCCTTGCAAGTCTTCCAGCTGTAATCCATAGTTATTGTATCAAAGCCCTATTGATGTGGTGGGAAAGTGTGGGGCAAGGGAAACATTCTGTAATCTCATAATTAAGTCTCAAGTGTTTTAGTGTGCCTGTGTCCTCAGCCTATAACCTTCACAAGTGTTTCACAGCTTTCTTATTTTATCTCTTTCTCTCTTAGATGAGATAGGAAGGCTAGAGTCATCTGGAGTTGGATAATTTCCCTTCTAGCAAGCTGGAGAAGGATTTGGTAAAGTTGTTTCACTTGCTGGGTGTCCCTTTGTTAGGTAGATGCTCTGTATATATTTCAAAATGATTACTTTTCCCTTCTCCATGCCAGGAACAGGAGATTGTTTCTTGGCCCTTCCCCTTGAGAACCTAGTGGAATTCCTGGAGTTAAAAGTAATGCAAATGTGAGGGCCCCCATAGACTGAGGCCCCTAGAGTTTGTCAAACAATCTACATTCTGCTTCCAGAAATTTGTCAAGGTTACCACTTGTCCCTATCAGTTCATGGCTCCAGTGTTTATTGTTCCTGATAAGCAGATCTGGGCTGTGATTCTCTGTAATCGCCTCTCTCTCCAGATTTTGGGGTTGCAGTTTACTCTGTGACTTCAGTTCTCTGATGGGTCCAAGAAAAGTCATTGCTGTTTCCTTTGTTCAGCTGTTTTTCTTGTTATAAGACAAGAGTGACAACTTCCAGGCACTTTAAATATTGGAGCTGAAAACAAGTAGCTTTTTTCATTCAATATTGTTTGTGAGTTTCATGCATGTTGATACCTGTAGTTATATTTTATTCATTTTCTATACTGTACAGTGTTCTGTTTTATGAATATACCATGCTTTATCCATTCTCCTGCTAATGAACAAGTGTGTTGTTTATAAACAATGCTACAGTGAGTATCTTTATAATCTCCTAATGTTCATGTGTAAGAGTTCCTCTAGGATAGATGCCTAGGAGTGGGACTGTTGACTTTTAGTGTATGAGCATCTTCTATTTTACTAGGAATTGCCACAATGTTCATAAAAGTGACTGTCTTCATTTATATTCACCCAGCAGCACATTAGAATTCTTACTACTCTGTATGTTCACCAATACTTGGCAGTGTCAGGCCTTTAAAGGTATGCCAACTTCCTGGGTATTAAATAGTTTTTCACTGTAGTTATATTTAGCATTTCTTTGATCACTAATAAGGCTTCATAGTTAATTGGCTCTTCATGTTTTCTGCCCTGTGAATTGCCTGTTCACATCTTCTGGTCATTTTTATTGGGTTGTTTGTATACTTCTTATTGGTTTGTAGGGAAAGATTTCCTTAAAATGACTCAAAAAGCACAAACCATCAAATAAAATACTGATGGCTTGATTACATTAAAATGAAAGGGGCACGTACTGCATGGAACACTGGGTGTTATATGCAAACAATGAATTATGGAACACTACATCAAAAACTAATGATGTAATGTATGGTGATTAACATAACATAATAAAATAAAAAAATTTAAAAAAGAAAAAAATGAAAGACTTCTGCTTAACAAAAGACTTCAGAAATAATGTTTAAAAGATAAGCCATGCACTGGACAAATATATTTGCTAAATAAGCAACACGTGTTTATATCCAGAATTTAAAAATAATTTCTTGGGGCACCTGGGTGGCTCAGTCGGTTAAGCATCTGACTCTTTATATCAGCTCAGGTCTTGATCTCAGGGTCCTTAGTTCAAGCCCATGTTGGGCTCCATGCCGATGCGTGGAGCCTATTTAAATTTTTTTTTTCTGTAAATAATATGACAAACTAAACAATCAAATAATGGGCAAAGAAATGGAACAGGCAAAACACACAAGATTACTGAAAGGCTAACAAATGTATGATTACAAGCATAACTTCACTGCAAATCAGAAACATGCAAATTAAATCAATGAGATACCTTTAAACATTTTATACTGGCAAAAATAATAAGTCCAATACTAAAGAGTCTTGGCAAGGATTGGAAGAAATTTCTGAAACCCTGCTCATGGAGTTGAATATATACATACCCTATATCACAGTAATTCCACTCCTAGGAATGTAATCTAGAACAGTAATTCTTAAAATGTCACTCTTAGACCAGCAGCATCAGCATCTCATGAGAACTTATTGGAAATGCAAATTCTCAGGCCCTACTCCATGTCTACTGAATAAAAAATTCTGAAGGTGGAGGCCAGCAATCTGTTTTTAACAAGACTTCCAGGTGATTCTGATGCATACTAACATTTGAGAATCACTGCAATAGGACAATATTTTTCCAACATTTTTGACTGAAATCTATAGGAAGAAATGCATTTTACATTCTGGCCCACATACATAATCACACACACACACACAAAACCAAACCAAAAGCTCTTTCCAGAAACAGTAATCACTGCTTAGAATATTTTCTATTCTATTCCATTGTTTCATTAAAACAAACTGCTTGTTGTGACCTACTAATTCCAACCTAAAGTTTTGGTAACTGTCCTAGAGAAACTCTTGTACATATACAGCAGGAGATATGTACAATGCTTGTTGCAGAATTGTCTGTAATAGCAAAAATAAAAAGAAAATATCTTCAGGAGAATGGATAAATTATAGCATATTTCTACAATGGAATACTACATAGTTCCTTATATTATTAAAATAAGCTTCAAAAACATTATGTATATTGAGTCAAAAAAACAAGTTGTAGAAGGATATATAGAGTATGATATCATCTAAATAGTTTTAAAATATGTAAAACTACATGTTGTTTATTAATATATAAATATGTAGTAAAAATATAAAAGCATGCATCAGAATGATAAGTAGCAAATTCAGGATAGTAGTTACCTCTGGAGAGGAGATAGGGAAATGGGATTGGTGAGAGATACATGGAAGTCTTCAGGTGTATCTATAAGGCTCTATTATTTTCCTAATTAAGCTGCCCTTGAACTAACAGCAAGAATATATTAGAATTGCAATCACTCAAAGGAAACTGCTTTAATATCCCTCATCTACAATGCATTTTTTTAAAATTCAGGGATAGCCAGAAGCTAACATTATTTTGTTTTGTTTTTTAAATTAAACACAACCAAGTATATGCTCCAGGGGCTTGTGTTGCCTCTTTGAGTGACATGACAATAAAGTTTTCCATTCTGGATGTAACATATACCAATAATGTGAAATAATGATGTGCTCAATAAAACAAGGATTGTTTACCACTCTACTTATATATTTGTCAATTTCTCAAGACTTAGACACTTCACTTTGCTGCTTAGTATCAGCAATTTAAAGTCATGTCGTATGAAAGCCAGGTGGAGCGTTCTAAAGAAAAAAACTCATGTAATAACAGTAAACCCTACTCACAACCAGGTGGCCAATTATTTATTGACTAACTGCAGAGGCACTATGGCTACCTGATAGGGTGGTCTTACAAATATTACTTGATTTATTACTAGCCTAGGAAACTGGAGGTTACTTTTCCTTCAATTCAGGACCTCTAGTAGATATGGACTAGAGTCTCATCAAGATTTCTTTAAAATTCTAAGGGTAGCTTAGGACCTTAGGAAACCACAAAGAACATCATAGGAAATATGCTACTTATATAGTACGCAGAGAATTAATAGTCAAAGTCAAGGAAAAACACAATCACAGTGCCTATGTCACAATTCTTTGGTATAATCAAAGCTAATTTAAAAGTATTAATTTAGGTAGAGGTAAAGAAAAAGGAAAACAACCCATGTTTTTTTTTCTTGGTTTGGCCTATACCTTGTTTGGCTCCCCTGGATTATATGAAGAAAACATAGGAATTTTTCGGATCTCTTCCTCTGACAAACGATTTCTCTGGATCTCATCTTCTGGGACAAATTCTATTGGCTGCGTCAGCTTCTTAGGCCCAGTCCAACACTGCTCAGGTGAATTATCAATAACTTTTGCCACATGGAGACTGGGACCTTTACCCTGTGCTGCCTGTTTTCCCTTGTCCTGGAGTAATGACGGGTTCTCAGCTGTGCCACTATCTCCCACTGATGTAGCTGAGACCAGTGAGTGGGAAGCAAAGGGTTCACCTCTCATAAGTTGGAACTCTTCAAGACGTTTTTTCATTATCATCTCTTGGTAAAAACTTTCCAGGTTGTTCATGGGATCACCTTTGTTCTTCTTTTGGGGTTCATCTAGATCAAGACAAAGAGATAGGGAAGTTCTACAAAGCCTACCAACACAACCTTTGACAAATAAATAAAAATTAAATCTTGGATCTCAGATACAGAAACTCTGCTGGGGCAAGTTTGACAAATGACAATAGTATACAGCTATTTTAATGTAGTGCATCTCAAGCAAGGCTGGAACTATGGTGAAGCAAGTGAGGCACCTCAGGTGCAAAATTTAAGGAGGTACTCACTCACAGAATCATGCAAGTACATGCACCTAACTGATAAAGACATTAAAAAATGTAATTAGTATGGCATTATCCCACTTGACAAAATTAATAATAATCCTTTTAGTATCATCTACTACGGAGTTCATATTCAAATGGCTCTGATTATCTCAGAGATATCTTTTTACACTTGGCTGTTCAATGCAGAATCTAAACCAGGCTTTGGCTGTTGTATCTTTTAAGTCTCTTCGATTTTAAAACAGTGTCCCTTCTTTTCCACCCCTCCAACTCATTTTTTTCTCCATCCCATTGAATTATTAGAGGAACCACATCATTCGTTCAGAGAACAAATGAAATTTGACTGATTATTCCTCATGTTATTGTTTAACTTGTTCTTCAATCCCCTCTATCTCTTACAAACTGGCAGTTAAAATTAGAGCTATGCTATCTAATATAATAGTCACTGGCCACACAAATCTACTTAAATTAATGTTTTAGATGTCAGTTCCCCAATTAAACTAGTCACATTTCAAATGCTCAACAGCCATATGTGGCTAGTGGATACCATAATGGGCAGAATACATAGAAACCATTTACATCATTGTGGAAAGTGGCATTACGATAGTGCTGATCTAGAGGTTTGATTAGATTCAGGTTCAATATTTTAGGCAACAATCATACATAGATAGATGTGTACTTCCTATTACATCATGTCATAAGACACATAATGTTTGGTGGTCCCACTTTAATGACGTTAAAGTTGATCAGCAGATTCAGGTGGTGTTAGTCTGATCCCTCCATTATAACGTTTTCCCATTCACCTAATGGGTTTTGCATCCATTGATGACCATTGCCTAGATCTGTTAATTTATTAAGAAGTTGCAAAATGGAGCTCCTCTAATTATATTATTTATTTTGAATTTATTAATCCTATTATTTCTTTTGTATTTATTATCTGGAATTCTATAATGAACTTACCGTCAACTATTTGGTTTCCCCATATATAGTTCATACAGGAAAGGCAGGAGAAATCTTGATTTTTTCCCAGTATTTACCAACTATGAGAGTAATGAGTTGGTACCTTAGAAATTTCCAGTGGTGATCAATGATTATTTTTAGTATAATTGTGAGATCATTTTCATATGTTTGATGTGTTTCAATTACATGTAATATTTATTCTTTTTAGTGGACAAATTATCCTACTTGGGACTAGTAAGTCCCTTCAAACTGGCTCCTGTGTTGCTTTCCAGTTTTTTGGCACAGCAAGATGTCACAAGTTCATTTTGAATATTTCCTGACTCAAACCTGATTATCTCTCCAAGGACCCCTGGCTCCTTTTAATGGGAAATAGTATTTAGAAACCACAATGTGTTGCTAGGTGTGTTCATAGCTGTTGAGTTGTTGTTGCTTCTAGGCCTTTTCAGTGGACAAAGCTAGGAAATTCTTTTAAAAGAAAAATAAATCATGAGTTCATACTGGTATTTCCACTTTAAATTTAAGATTACAAGTTTTTTACTCAAACTCCTTGATTTTAGACTTATATCTCTTTTCACATATGCTTAAAATATTGGCTCGATGATATTAACAAAATTATTTATTAGCTTTTTCCTATAACATATTCATAGAATTTTAAAATGTCAGTAACAATACTAATGTAACTATTAATGATAAAACTACTGAATACAGTTTTATATGTCTTTGCAGTTATTTTTGTCCTTAAAATATATCCCATTAGGAATGTACAAATGTTGTTCTAAAGTCACTTTACATAATTGTTTTTTTTCTGTATGGTTATGTTACCAACTTTATTTATAGTTAGGCTCATATGTTTCAGATTACTTATGAATTTTAGGAATTGATTATTTTCCTTTTTTATTATTTTTTATATTATGCAGAACATTTATATGAGTCTAAAGTGAAAACTGTTATACAGTACCTTCACAGAAGTCTCACCTCCATCTCTGTCCCCTTATCCCATCCCTTTCCTTTTCCATAAGTATAATTTTTATTAGGTTTTGACATTATGGTTCCATTATTTCTTTTTTGAAAATATAAGCAGATAGGTGTGCATACACAACACATATATGTGTGTATCTATATAACTCATTATTTACACCCCTTTTCTATATAAAAGGTAACTTACTATAAACACTGTTCTACAACTTACATTTTTACACTTAACAATACATCCTGGAGATAACATATTAACGTGTAGAGCTCTTCCCCTTCCCCTTGATAGCTTCACAGTACTCTACTGTGTGGATGTACTAATTTATTCAACTACTCTCCTACTGAGGCACATTAGTGCTATATCCAGTCTTTTTTGCTTTTATGAATAAGACCTTGACAAACAGCCTTGTGCATACAGGATTTTGTATTTTTCCAGTATGTCTTTGAAACAGATTACAAGAGGTGGCAGTGCTGAGACAAAGGGTAAATGTGTATGTAATTTTTCCTAATATTGTTAAATTCCACTCTGTAGTTGTATTATTCTGCATTTCCACCAGCAAGGTATAAGAATATTTATAGAAGGATTTCTTAAGACCCCAAAAGCATTAACCTAAGGAAAATATTGACAAATTCAATTACATTACAATTTAAAACTTCTGTTCATTAAAAATATCATAAAGAGATAGAAAAGTCATAGAATGGGAAAAGATATTTGCTGCACAAATAACTGGTAAAGAACCATTAAGAAAAGGGGCAGACAACTGAAAATATGCCTCACAAAAGAGCAAATATACATGGCTAATAAATATATGCAAAAATGTTCAACCATATTAGAATTCAGGGAAATGCTAATTAAGAAGGGGTTGGGATATTAATAGAAAACTGCCATACTGGCAAAAAATTAAAGGGGCGCCTGGGTGGCTCAGATGGTTAAGCGTCTGCCTTCGGCTCGGGTCATGATCCTGGGGTCCTGGGATCGAGTCCCGCATCGGGCTCCCTGCTCATCGGGGAGTCTGCTTCTCCCTCTGCCTCTGCCTCTCTCTCTCTCTCTGACTCTCATGAATAAATAAACATTAAAAAAAAAATAAACTAATGTGTTTAAAAAAAAGAAAAATTAAAAAGAACACCAATATCACATGTCAGTGAAATTGTAGAGCAAATAGAACCCTCATACATTGCTGGTAGGACTGTGCACCCATAGTGCAAATCACTATAACATTATCTACTGATGTTGAATATATGCTGGTAATATGACCCATCAGTTCCACTCCTACATATATACCCTAGGGAAGCTTAGGCATATGTGTACCAGGATAAAATCATAATAATGTTTAGATCAGTACTATTTATATTAGCCTGATACTGGCAAAAATATAAATGTCCATCTAAGAATCAATTATAAAATTGTAGTCAGTTTATATAATGAAATACTATATTCTAACGAAAGTCAACAAATTTCAGCTATATATGACCAAGTGGATAAATATTCTAATGTATACATTCAAAAATATATATTCAGTGACTATTAGGATTCAGATACTATTCTAGGTTCTTGGGCTATATCAGTAAATAAAACAAAGATCCCTATCTTCATAGAGTTCAGTGAATTATACAGTATGTCAGAAGGTTATGAGTGCTATGAAAAGAAATATAGCAGTGTAATGGGTGATTGGAAGTGCTAGGGGGTTGTAGTAGTGGTAGTTGCAATTTTAATGTTGGTCTTGGTAAGTCTCATTGAGAAAGTGACATTTGAGAGATATGACTTAAAGAAAGTGAGGGAATCTATCATGCTGATATTAGAGTGAGGGCCCCAAAGTGGGGACTGTCTCAAAAAATTTAAAAAGTCTGAAATCATACAAACTATCTGACCACAATGGAATTACATTAGAGATCCACTGCTAGAAGAATTCTGAGAAAACACAAATATTTAGAAACTAAACAATACACTTCTAAATAGCTCATAGGTCAAAGAACTCACAAAGGAAATTTAAAAAATATTGTCAACTAAATGAAGAGGAAAACACAGCATATCTAAATTTACAGATGTAACTAAAACAATGTTAGGAGAGAAATTTGCAGTTTTAAACACCTATATCAGAAAAGAAGAATGCTTTTAAACCTATAATCTGAGCTTCCAAACTAAGGAAACTAGAAAAAGAGCAAACTAAACACAAAGCAAGGAAAAAGAAGAAAATAATAAAGATTAAGGAATAAATCAGTGCAAGAGAAAACAGAAAAATAGAGAAAAATCAATGAAACCAAAAGCCGATTCTTTGAAAAGTTTAACAAAATGGCAAACCCTTAGCTAGACCAACCACAAAAATAAGAGAGAAGACAAAAATGACTAAAATCAAGAATTAAAGATGGGGCATCATTACTGACACTACAGAAATGGAAATGATTATAAGGGATTACTATAAATAACTTTAGGCCAACAAATTAGAAAGTTTAGATGAATGGACAAATTCATAGAAAGATACAAATTACCAAGCAGACTCAAAAATAAAGAGAATAGCTGAATAAACCTATAATAAGTAAATCAGTTGAGTCAGTAATCAACAGTCTACCCACAAAGAAAAGTCCAATTCCAGATGTCTTTATTGGTAAATTCTATCAAATATTTAAAGAAATAATATATCAATCATGCACAAACACTCTCAGAAAATAGAGGAGGGAATCTTTTCCAACTTATTCTATGATGTCAATACTATACTGAAACCAAAGCTAAACAAAGACACCACAAACGAAGAAACACAAATATCCCTCATGAACAGACACAAAAATCCTTAACAAAATATTAGCAAGTCTGCCTAATTCAGCAATATATAGAAATGATGATACACATATAAGTGGAATTTATCCCAGAAATGAAAGATTGGTTTATTATCTAAAAAAAACCAATGAATATAATACATCATATTGATAGATTAAAACATTAAACCACATGATCACTATAGGGGAGTGTAGCAAAAGCATTAAACAAAATCCAACACCCATTCATGATTTAAAAAAAAAACAACTTCAATTAAGTAGGAATAGAAGGGAACAACTTCAGCCTGCATATGTTAGGCTGAATGACACCCCAAAAATGTCCACATCCTAATTCCTGGAATCTATGAAAATGTTACATGGCAAAAGAGACTCTACAGATGTGATTAAATTACAGATCTTGAGTTAGGGAGATTATCCTGGATTATGCTGGTGGGTCCAATATAATCAAGATGGAGGCAGGAGGGTCAGAGACAGAGTAGTAGATGTAGTAATGGAAGTAGAGGTTGCTGTAATGTGAGGAAAGGGCCATGAGCCAAAGAATTACAGGTGGATTCTAGACACTGGAAAAGGCTCCCCTAGAGAACTCTAGAAGGAAGGCAACCCTATGGACAACTGATTTTACAACTTCTGACCTCTAGAACTGTAAGAGAAGAAATCAGTTGCTTTAAGCCACTAAGTTTATAATAATTAGTTATAGCACCCACAGGAAAGTAATGTACTATAATGCTAAAGATCATGTACAAAAAACCTAGAGCTAAGATCATAGTTTATCGTTAAAAACTGAATGTTTTCCCCCTAAGACTGGAAACAAGGCAAGGATGCTTGCTCTCACCACTTCTATTTGACACTGTACTGAAGGATCTAGACAGTGCAAGGAGACAAAAAAAAAAAAAAGAAAAAGATATACAAATTGGAAAGAAAGAAGTAAAACTGCCTTATTCATAGGCAACATAACTGTCTATGTAGAAAATCCCAAGGTATCCACAATAAAGCTACTACAATAAAAAAATTATAAGATCAAGAATGCAAGATAGATATACAATAATCAACTGTATTTCTATGGACATGTATGTAACAATCAGAAAATGAAATAAAACAATTTTGTTCACAAGAGCATCAGAATGAAAAAACATTTAAGAATTAGTAAAAAAAAAAAGAATTAGTAAAAATATAGTATTTGTAAACTTAAAACTATACAACATTGCTGAAATAAATTACAGAAGAGCTAAATAAAGGAAGAGACATTCCATGTTCATGGATTAGAATATTCAATATTATTAAAATGGCAGTTTTCCCCAAGTTGAATTATAGATTCAATACAATCCTTACCAAATATCAGCAGGCTTTTTTATAGAAAAACTGACAAGCTGCTTCTAAAATTTACATGGAAATACAAAGGGCCTAGAATAACCAAAACTATTTTGAAAAACAGGAATGAAGTTGGAGGAATTACACTACCTGATTTCAAAACTTATATAAAGATAAAGACATTCAGAGTATAAGGATAGGTGCATACATCAATGGAACCAAAACAAGTGTCCTGAAATAAACCCTTACATTTATGGTCAATTGATTTTCCAGAAAGGTGCCAAAACAATTCAATGGGGGAAATAATAGTCTTTACAATAAATAGCTCTGGGACAGTTGGATATGCATAATTTAAAAATATGAACTTAGAATCTTTATCTCTCACACAAAAATGAACTCAAAACAGATAACAGATCTAATTGTAAGAGCTAAAACTATACATATTCTAGAAGAAAACACAGGAGAATATCTTTCTGACCTTGAGTTCAGCAACAATTTCTTAGATATGATACCAAAAGGTAAAAATCGATAAATGGAACTTCATTAAAATTAAAAACTTTTGTCCTTCAATAAAAAGGCAAGCTACAGACTGGAAGAAAATATTTGCAAATCATATAACTTATAAAATACTTGTATTCAGAATATGTAAAGAACTCTTACCACTCAATACTAAGAAAACAACCCCATCAAAAAATGGGTAAAAGACTTGAATAGACACTTCATCAAACAAGACATAAGAAAGGCTGATAAACACATGAAAAATATTCATGAATATTTGTTATTATAGAAATTCAAATTAAAGCCACAATGAGATATTAGTACACACCCACTAGTATGGCTGTTAAAAAAAAAGGGGGGGGGAATAACAAGCATTGGCAAGGATGTAAAGAAGTAGGAATGCTCACACATCACTGAAGAGAAAGTAAAATGATGTAACCACATTGGAAAACAGTTTGGCAGTTCCTCAAACAGTTATACAGAGTTACCATATGACCTAGAAACTCCACTCACTCAAGAGAAATGAAAACATATCTACTCAAAAACTTGGACATGAATGTTTGTAGTATTATTCACAGTAGCCAAAAATTGGAAACAACCCAAATGCCATCAGCAGTGAAAAGATAAAGAAAATGCAGTATATATCTATAGAATGGAAAATTATTTAGTAATAAAAAGGAATGAACTGCTGATACAGGCTACAACATGAACGAACTTTGCAAACACGTTACCTGAAAGAAGCCAAATACCAAAGATCCCATATTGTTAAGATTCCATTTATATGAAACACCTAGATACAAGTTTATAGAGAGAGAAGGCTTGGGGTAGGCGTGGGAGTGATCTACTGCAAATACGCTCATGGGAATTTTGCAGAGTGATGGAAATGTCCTAAGATGGGATTGTATTGATGATTGCATAAGTCAATAAATTTACTAAAAATCACCTAACTGAACACTAACAATAGGTGAATTTTACCACATATAAATTACATACCTCAATGAAGTTGTTGAAAAATCAAGAAAAAAACTATTCGGTCTCACAAAATGTTAGAACAGAAAATAGGAAAAATATATTAAAAGACATTAAAGAATAATTAAATGAATGAGAAGATATAGCATATTCACCTTTGAAGAGCTGAAGATTCATACTGTAAATATGTCAATTGTCCTCAATTCATTTAAATACTCAATGGAATCTCAGTCGAAATCATGTAAGAGAAAGGGTGTGTGTGTATATGTGTGTGTGTGTGTGTGTAACTTGACAAGCTGATTCTAAAATTTCCATGGAAAAGCAAAGTATCAAAAGTAGACAAAACAGGGGTGCTTGGGTGGCTCAGTCGTTAAGCGTCTGCCTTCGGCTCAGGTCATGATCCCCGGGTCCTGGGATCGAGCCCCGCATCGGGCTCCCTGCTCCACGGGAAGCCTGCTTCTCCCTCTCCCACTCCCCCTGCTTGCATTCCCTCTCTCGCTGTGTCTCTCTCTGTCAAATAAATAAATAAAATCTTTAAAAAAAAAAAAAAGTAGACAAAACACTTTTGAAGAAGAACAAGGTGGAAGGAATTGTTTTTTTATTGTATCAAGACATTAAAAAGCTAAACTGTCATACTGGTTCTAATATACTGATAGCCAAAAAGAACAAAAGAACAAAAGAGAGAACCCATAAAAACACCCATGCATACGTGAACACCTGACAGATGACAGAGCTAGCAATACAACAACAGTGCAGGGACATTTCCAAAATATAGTGTTGGGATAGAGGGTTATTTATATGGTAAAAAAACAAAACAAAACAAAACCTGAAATCCTACTTTATACCATATACAGAAATCAATTCCAGGTGGATCAAAGACTTAAATGGGAAAGGCAAAAACATAAAGCCTTCAGAATAAAGAACAGTATCTTCCTGAGCTCATGTAGGGAAGGATTCATTAATCAAAGCGCAAAAATCACAAAGTAGAAAGAAAAATTAATAGATTTTATTACATACAAATGAAGAACTTTTATTCATCAAAAGACACCGTAAAGGGAATGAAATGATAAGCCACAAAATGGGAATAGGCATTTTCAACACATATAGCCAACAAAAAGCAAGTATCCACAATAATAAAGAACTTGTACAAATTTATAAGAAATGCATGTAAGATGAGAGACGAAATTTGGAGATAGAATATTCAGGACATATAACCACAACACTTTCCTACTAGCTCCCTCTTGTCTGTAGCACTACTGAAGGTAAGTAGTGATCATTGAGATCTGCCATATCCCAGGGTTTGGGGACTGAGCTACTGCTTCGATACATGCCTAAAGTGACCTCTGAACCAAGACTGCAACTGGACACAGATATAAACAGATGGAAAGATATTCAGGTAACATTTGCTAAACGGGCAAAAGAACTGAATAGCCATTTCACAAAGGAGGTTATCCAAATGGTCAATTATGTGTGAGAGGGTTTCCAACCTCATTAGATATCAAGGGAAGGAAGTTAAAACCACAATGAAACAAACAAAACAAATTGGACTTAGATTCCTGAAAAATATCAATGCCTGCAAGACAGAAAGACAGAGAGACACACACACAGAAAAACTGTTATAAAGCAAACTAAATGCAATATGTGATCCCTGACTCATCCTGGATTTAAAATTGAGAAATCTAATTAGAAACTGTATATTAGATAGTATGTGTAATGCTAAATATCTTAAGAGTATCATAATACTATGATTATACAGGAGAATGTCTATGTTCTTAGAAGATACATAAGGAAGTATTTAAGAGTAAAACTTCTTGGGGCACCTGGGTGGCTCAGTCGTTAAGCGTCTGCCTTCGGCTCAGGTCATGATCCCAGGGTCCTGGGATCGAGCCTCACATCGGGCTCTCTGCTCAGCGGGAAGCCTGCTTCTCCCTCTCCCACTCCCCCTGCTAGTGTTCCCTCTCTCTCTGTCTCTCTGTCAAAATAAATAAATAAAATCTTAAAAAGAAAGAGTAAAACTTCTTAATGTCTGAAATTTACTTTGAAATTGTTTAGCAATACACAAACCACACACACATTCTAGTGTAGAGGAAATCAGAGGTATAGCAAATGTGGCAAAATGCCAGTAGTTGGTAAATGTACGTGAAGGTTGTGGGTGTTATATTCTTTCAATTTTTCTCCATGTTCGAAATTTTTCAAAATAGAAGGTTGAGGAAAACAAGACTTTGCTAAACCCTAGACAAATAAGAAGTAATATAAATGAATGCTAGTTATTAAGAAAGGGAAAAGATAATATACCGAAATGTAAGTAAATACCCATTAGATTGGAGTCCGACAATACCCAGTGTGGACAAAGATATGGAGCAACCTGAACCTTCTTCACACATGGTTGGTGGGTTTTTAACTTGGGACAATCCCTTCACAAAAGAGGTAACATCTATAAAGTTGAACAGGTAGGAATTCTTCACCCCTCCAATTCCACTCCTAGGTATATATCCTGAGAAACTCCTGCACATGTGTCCCAGGATACATTTACAAAAATGATCACAGTAGCAGGACTGATACTTACAGCTCCCCCAAGTGGAAACAACCCATATGTCCAACTGTAGTAAAATGGATAAATAAATGTCAATATGTCCATATAAAGGAATACTATACTACAGTGAAAGTGAATGAACTATGGCTATACATTGTAATATGGCTGAATGTCACAAATATAACAGTAGGTAGAAAAGGAAGACCCAATAGAATACATACAGTACAATTCATTGATATAATGCCTAAAAACAAGTAGAACTAACCACTGTCTAATGATGTATGTATGGGTGGTAAAAATATAAAGAAAAGCAAAGAAATTATTATTATTTTTAAAGATTTTTATTTATTTATTTAACAGAGAGAGAGAGAGAGAGCACAAGCAGGCAGAGCGGCAGACAGAGGGAGAGGGAGAAGCAGGCTCTCTGCTGAGCAGGGAGCCCGATGAGGGGCTCGATCCCAGACCCTGGGATCATGACCTGAGCCGAAGGCAGCCGCTTAACCAACTGAGCCACCCAGGAGCCCCAAAGCAAAGAAATTATTATCACAAGTCAGGACAGTGGTTATATCTGGTAGGCAGGGAGATGTGATTTCTGAAGAGCATACAAGGACTTCTGGAGTATCGGCAACGTTTGATTTCTTGACTCGACTGACCGTATGTGTTAAGTACTCTCTGGCACAATCTTTATTAAAAATATTTTTTTAGGGGCCCCTGGGTGGCTCAGATGGTTGGGCGTCTGCCTTCGGCTCAGGTCATGATCCCAGGGTCCTGGGATCAAGCCCCGCATCGGACTCCTGGCTCAGCGGGGAGCCTGCTTCTCCCTCTCCCTCTGCCTCTCTCCCTGCTCATGCTCTCTCTCTCTGTGTATCTCTCTGTCTCAAATGAATAAATAAAATCTTTTTAAAAAAAAAAAATTTTTTTAGGGGTGCCTGGGTGGCTCAGTCAGTTAAGCGTCTGCCTTTGGCTCAGATCATGATCCCAGGGTCCTGGGATTGAGCCCTATGTTGGGCTCCCTGCTCAGCAGGGAGCCTACTTCCCCCTCTCCCTCTACTGCTCCCCCTGCTTGTGCTCTCTCTCTGTGTCAAATAAATTTTAAAAAATCTTAAAAAAATATTTTTTAAAAAAGTGAGTAGGACATAAGGAGATAACTCAGTATACTGGCTTGAATAGTATCCCGCCAAAATTCATGTCTATCCAGAACCTCAGAATGTAACCTTATTTGGAAATAGCATATTTGCAGATACAGTTAGGTAAGATGAGGTCATACTGGATTAGAGTGGGCCCTAAATCCAACGACTGGTGTCTTTTTAAGAAGGCCACGTGGAAACACAGACACACAGACATACATGTCACATAATGGTAGAAGCAGAGATTGGAGTGATGTATGTACAAGGCAAGGATAGCCAGCAACCACTAGAAGCTAGGAGAGAGGCACAGAACAGATTCCTCCTCAGAGTCTCCAGAAGAACCAACTCTGTCAATATCTAGATTTGAACTTCTAGCCTCCAGAACTGTGAGAGAATAAATTTCTGTTGTTTTAAGTCACCTAGTTTATGGTACTTTGTTACAGCAGCCCTAGGGAATTAACACAGATTTTGCACTGGGAAATGGGGTGCTGCTATATCAAATACCTAAAAATGTATTTGTTTTGGAATGTATTTGGCTTTGGAAATGGGCAATAGGTAGAGGCTGGAAGAATTTTTGAATTGCTTCACAGCAAAAGGTTGGTTACCTTGAAGAGACTGTCGGTAGAAATATGAGTGTAAACAGCAGTTCTGGTGAGTGCTCAGAAGCAAAGAGGACAGTAGAGAAAGCTTCTATCATCTTAGAGAATATATATATCATCATGAATAGAATACTGCTAGAGATACGAACATTAGAAAATATACTTATGGTGAGGCATTAGAAGGAAATGATGAGCATGTTATTGGATGCTGGAAGAAAGGCAATCTTTGTCATCAAGTGGCAGAAACTTGGCTGAATGGAGTTTTGCTGTTGGTTGGGCTTAACTTATAAGTGGATATTTAGCTAAGGAGATTTCCCAGCAAAGTGTGGAAGATGCAGCCTGATTTCTCTTTGGTGCTTACAATAAAATGAAGAGAAAAGAGAGATAAATTGAGGAAGGATCTGTGAAAAAAGAAACCAGCACTTGATGATCTAGGGAATTCTCAGTGTATCTAAACAATGTGCTCTGGAAACAGGGCCAATGGTGTGGCTGGACAGACTTTCACTGAAGAGATTAGGTGTGTGACTCATGGATGCAATCAACCATCTCTGCAGAAGCCAAGAAAGGAAGGATTATCCAGAAAGGACCTGTGGAAAACCCTTATAACTGATTACATGGGTCTCTTGACAGGCATGAGGCCAACAAGGTTTTTTTTTTTTAAGATTTTATTTGTTTATTTGAGAGAGAGAGCACATGAGAGGGGGGAGGGTTGGGAGGGTCAGAGGGAGAAGCAGACTCTCTGCCGAGCAGGGAGCCCCATGTGGGACTCGATCCAGGGACTCCAGGATCATGACCTGAGCCTAAGGCAGTCGCTTAACCAACTGAGCCACCCAGGCGCCCAGAGACCAACAAGGTTTTTAGGGAATTGTATACCAGAAGAAATAGTGCCAACCTGGTGTGAAAGTGACAAAGACAGGACAAAATGAAGGATGACTGTGAAGGCAAAACCACAGATGCAAAAGCCAGTGAGGGTAGGGCTGCAGCTACCCTGGTAGGCTGAGAAGGTGGGGCTATCCCAGAGGGCCCTGGGGGCCAGAGGGGAGAGCACTGAGCCCAGAGCATGACTCTCAGGCTCTGAGACCTAACAGAATTTTCCCTGCTGGGCGGTTAACTTGCTTTAGACCAGTAACCCCTTTATTCCTTCCTTTCTGCCCTTTCAGAGCAGGAATGCCTATCCTATGCCTGTCTCACCATTGTATTTTGGAAGCAGATAATTTGGTTTCACATGTCTCTGGACAGAAAGGAATTTTGCCTTAGGGTGGAACATACTCAGGGCCTCGCTGACACCTGGTTTTGATTATTTAGATAATGACACTTGAGACTTTTTGAGTTGATATTTAGATGAGCTTTGGGACTTAGACTTGATGCTGGAATAGGTGAAGACTTTTGTGAATATTTTAACGGGGTCAATGTAGTTTGCGTGTGAGATGGATTTGACTATTTGGAGGCCAGAGGGCAGACTATACTGGGTTGAATAGTGTACCCTCAAAATTCATCCCGAGCCTCAGACGTGACTTTATTTGGAAAGAGTGTCTTGGCAGATGTCATGAGTTAGGATGACACTACACTGAATTAAGGTGGGCCCTAAATCAAATGATGTATGTGCTAATAAGAAGGCCAAGCGAAGGCACAGGGAAGCAGACACACACTGAGACCGCCATGTGATGATGGAGGCAGAGACTGGAATGATGCAGCTAGCTATAACACCAAGGAATGCTGGCAAATGCCAGAAGCCAGAAGATACAAGGAAGCCTTCTAGAGACCTTCAGAAAGAGTATGGCCCTGCCAACACCTTGATTTCAGACTTCTCACCACAGTGAGAGAATAAATTTCTGTCATTCTAAGCCACTAGATTTGTGGTCATTTGTTAAGGCAGTCCTAGAAAAAGAATCCAGTGATGTTAGAAAATTCTTTTAAGAAATTTTGTTGCAGAGAGAAGGAAAAACGATTGACATACACATACAGGAATCAATCTCAAAAACATATGCTCAGTTAAGGAAGCCTTACAGAAAGAATACAAAGGATAGCATTTCAGTTATCTGAAGTTCTAGGACAGGAAAAACTAATCTATAGTGGAAAAAAACCAAAACACCAGTTGCCTCTGGGAAATTGCTGACAAGAAGTATGATAAAACTTTCTGGAATGGTGGTAATCTTCTATGGATTAGGTTACACAGATGCAATGGTATGCTAGAAATGGCCCATTGATTATACACAAATTTTCCAGACTCCATGTTCAGTGATAACACTTCGGTAGCTTGAAATTTGCCACGGTGCAAGTATGTACACCATGGAAACTGGCAAATGATACAAATCAGAGCCCTTTTACTTTCTGGAGAGCCAGCTGTTAAACATTTACCAACACATTACTACAAAAATGTATACACTGGTCAAAAGTTTGCAAATGAACACAAAATTCAAGCATTTTATGGCATGCAAATTTTACATCAAAAGAAAAAATTGAAATATTTAATTCTAGCTAACAATATGCATGCTGAAGTATTTAGGGGGATATGCATTTACATTGGCAATTTATTTTAAATACATCAATAAAATAAGATGGATTGATAGATGAGTGGAGGGATAGGTATGTGATAAAATAAAATATTAATGGTAGAATCTAGTTGGTGATATAATGGGTATTTGAGATAAAATTCTTTCAACCTTTCTGTGTGTTTGAAAATTTTCATTAAAAACTGGGGAAACATCACTTCCTATACAGATATCAAAAAAATACTGACATATGTACTTCTATCATTCTGATATTTCACTTTTTAAACCAAGTGCTACTTATTATGGTTACAGTGAAGGGAGAGAATCGAAACATACTGTTTGCTCAAGTAGCTAAACAACTGAAGGGCATTTTTTGTCTTTATCATTTTTTAAAGATAATTCATGGTAGGACTGTGTACACTACAGAAACTGGCAAGTAGTAAAAAGCATGTTAAAATCCTGAAAGGAGGGGCTCCTGGGTGGCTCAGTCAGTTGGGTGTCTGCCTTCAGCTCAGGTCATGATCCCAGGGTCCTAGGATTGAGCCCCACTTCGGGCTCCTCACTCAGCAGGAAGCCTGCTTCTCCCTCTCCCTCTGTCTGCCACTCCCCCTGCTTGTGCTCTCTCTCTCTCTCTCTGTGTCAAATAAATAAATAAAATCTTTTTTTAAAAAATCCTGAAAGGAAAGAAGCAATACTGGGGATAACTGACTGAGGTCCCTGGGGAGATAGTAGGGCTAGGATCCAGCACAAAGGTGTAAAGATTAACTTCAGGCATGAAGGATATACCTACCACTGAGTTGAGATGGAAGAAAATAAGACTCAGGATGCAGAATTAGCAGAGTCAGGCAGAAAGCAGATGAAGGCTCTTGTCAATGACAATGTTTCCTTTGAAACAGGAAGCCTATCTGCTAAAAATAATCAAACAGTAGGATGGAAAGAATAATGAAGATCTAAAAGAGGAAGGAATGAAATGGAGAGCTGACAAGGGACCAGGAGATAGACTGCTGAACGAGGAACAAGGCTCTAGACAAGACCAGACATGAGGAAACTGTAGAGGCATTATCAACAAAATTATATGATTGTTGTCTAGTAATGCTCAAAAACTATCCTGCAGAAATAAAGAAGGCAATTAGTTGGATTGATTCAGGGTTGAGGTTTTGCCGGGTAGGTATGGCACACAGACAAGGAAACAAAAAGAATGCTTCACTGGCAAGAACATGAGTAAATAATGGGTGATGGAGTCTAAGTAAGATGTGGAAGGAAAAGGAGACAGGAAGGGGATGACAGATTGGGAGAAAATAAAAAGGTCAAGGAACTGGACATTTCAACAGGGTTGAAGAGATGGAATAATTGCTGTAAGAGAGTTGCAAGGGCCAGAAGTATAAGAAAAAGGTTGTGGTCAGGGTAATATACTGGGGCTTAAGATTTCAGAGGAAGTTTATTTCTAGAGATAATGTATGTTTTCCCACTGATTTAAGGTTAGAAGATGGGATATGTTCTACTCCCCCAAAAATGTTCATCTCAAGATATAGCAAAATCAGGGGCGCCTGGGTGGCTCAGTTGGTTGTGCATCTGCCTTCAGCTCGGGTCATGATCCCAGGGTCCTGGGATGAAGTCCCACATCAGGTTCCTTACTCAGCTCCTTCTCCCTCTCTCTCTGCTGCTCTCCCTGCTTGTGTTGTCTCACCCTCTCTGTCAAATAAATAAATAAAACCTTTTAAAAAAAGATATAGCAAAATCACACTTAATAAACCAAAAAATCTTCTCAAATCCCATATACAAATGCTATGATCAAAACCACTGATGTTCATGTAAGAACAGACCTAGATTTAAGTCCTAGCATGGCCACTTAGTTGACCTTGAGAAAGTAGCTTACCTCCTCAGAAGCTCAATTTCGTCATCTGTAAAATGGGTATAATACTGCCACTATCTTGTAGGGTTATTATAAAGGTTAAACGAGCAAACACAGAAAATGCTTACTTAGCACAAGGACTAGCATAAATAAGCCCTCAAAAATTATTAGCTATCGGGCGCCTGGGTGGCTCAGTTGGTTAAGCAACTGCCTTCGGCTCAGGTCATGATCCTGGAGTCCCGGGATCGAGTCCCACATCGGGCTCCCTGCTCGGCGAGGAGCCTGCTTCTCCCTCTGACCCTCCCCCCTCTCATGTACTCTCTCTCATTCTCACTCTCTCAAATAAATAAATAAATCTTTTAAAAAAAAATTATTAGCTATTAGGAATTCTGTTTCCATGTAAGAAGTAAGCATACTTCATCCCTGCCTCTCCCACTGAATACAATTCTAAAACCTGGTGAGAATTCATGGAACATCTGAAGACTGCAAAAAGTACATAGTAGCAGGTGGAATAGGTGAGAATTTGAAATCATAAAGAACCCATGCCCAAACGCAGCATGATTAGATTGCTGAAAAGTAAATAGAAAGAAAAAAAAAGAGTAGAGTAATAAGGAGAGAGCATTTAAAAACCCTTGTATTTATAGTCCACTGGTTTTCCACAAAAGTACTAAGACAATTTAATTGGGAAAGGGTAGTCTTTTCAACTAAAGGTGTTAGGACAATTGCCTATCCATATGCAAACAGACTAAAGTAACCCTAACTTTACATTACGTGTAATTCAGCAATTAATTCAAAATGGTTCATAGACCTAAATGTACAAGCTAAAACTATAAGTTCTGCAAAAGAATACATATGAGAAAATCTTTGCAACCTTGGGTTAAAAAGAAATCTTAGTTATAGGACCAAAAGCAGAAATCATGAAAAAAAGTAAATTTGACTTCGCCAAAATCACAAACTTTCAAGCTTCAGAAGATACTGTTAAGAGAGGTGACATCAGTGCAAATGGCAGAGTACGGACCTCTTGAAATTCTCTCCTCCATAAAAGCAATGAGAACACTGGCAAAAACTGTCAGGATCAGCTTCTCCAGAACTCTGGAACAATTAACCAAAGGCCTGCAGCAATCTGGGAAATATTTATTCAATAAAAATAGCTAAATCTCAATAAGAATAATAAATTTTGTAGCATTTTAACTAGCCCTTTCCTCATCCATTTCTCCCAGGTCTGTGGTAACCTTGAAAACCAACAACCTGAAATCACAGTGAAAACCAGCAGCCTAGCAGCTACCAGAGAGGGAAGAACGAGGCTGGAGTTTCTTCAAAGCACTATTGTCAGAGAACAGTCATCTAGGTGGCCTTTCTATTGGTCCCCTGGAAGATTCCACAGGCAACGCTCTCCATAATGTAACTCAAAGCTCGCCACCCAGTGCTAAGAGCCTTCTTCCCGAGAACTTTTGTCAAAAATAATCAGAGGAAGGGGATGCTTGGGTGGCTCAGTCAGTTAAGCATCTGCCTTCGGCTCGCGTCATGATCCCAGGGTCCTGGGATCCAGTCCCGCGTTGGGCTCCCTGCTCAGCGGGGAGCCTGCGTCTCCCACTGCCTGCCCCTCCCCCTGCTTGTGCTCTCTCTCTCCTGCTGTCTCTCTCCGACAAATAAATAAATAAAACCTTTAAAAAAATAATCAGAGGCAGTTGGTGAATTCTTCCCCTGCCTGAGGTGGTGGAGTTGGAATAAACAATAGGTTAACCAAAAAGCCTAGAAGGAAATCTTGGGGGATGAAATGTCCTTAGAGGGCACTGAAAAGCTCTAACATACTCCCAGGAATCTAGAAGGCCACACATGTGCACAGGCCTGTCCTCATGGCCGAAGTTGTATGCATGTTCAGGAAAGACTAGAAGAAAACCTAAGGTCTTACCTCTGACTAATCTTAAGTCTCTGCACAAGCAGGAAGTGAGGGCTAAAATGGAGTTGTAATCTGCTTGGCTGACTACGGAAGATGTGCTCAGCTTGCATACAAATCCTTCAGTACTAGGAAATCCCTCAGTTCTGGGAAGAGTACTAGTTCTAGGAATAATTAAAACACTGTGTTAAGTAAGTTAAAGAAGGCCACATGTTATATAGTCCCATTTATAATGAAATGTCCAGAATAGGCAAATCCATAGAGAGGGACAATAGAATAGTTGCTATCTGGGCTGGGAGAAGAAAAAGGGACTGAGAACCATCTCTCGGGTGATGGGCATGTTCTAAAACTAGATTGTGATGATGGCTGACCAAATCTGTAAATTTACTATAAGTCACTGAATTGTACATTTAAAATGAGTGAGTTTAATGCTATGTCAACCATAACACAATAAAAAAGTGGGAAAAAACAACCCAACTACATTCTATAAGAAACTCATTTTTTAAAAAAATATGAAACTCACTTTCAAATATAATAATATAGATAGGATAAAAGTAAAATGGAGAGAAAGTAGTTCTAGAATGTTGGAGTAAGGACCTTGAAAATCCGCTCTTCCATAAAAAGCAAAACTCATTAAAAATTAAATTTTGATAAGTCTGGAAATTAAATAGAGGCATACAACAATAGGAGGAACAGTTATTCAAGAAAAACAGCTGAGTCTCACTAAGACTATAGTAAGATTTATTGTATTTCAGCTTCCCGTAATCATGTTTCCCTCTCTCCAACTTTGCAGTAGCCTTGAAAACCAACAATCTTGCAACTGTGGTAGTTGTAAATAAAACAGCAGCCTAGCTGATATTATAGGAAGTAGAGCAGTTCTGGAGTTCACCAAAAGCCCCATCCTAAGAGAACTGTCACTGCTTGACCAGCCTAGTACTTCACTGAAAAGCTACAACCCTAGGGCTTGTCTTTGACTTGGTTCATATCCCACTCTGTAGAACAGCCCAGCCTTAAGGCATTTGTCAAAACCAATTGGTGAGGGTTAACACTGTAGCTGCTTGAGACAGCATTACCAGTTGGGGCTAACAAGAGAATGACAAAAAAATTAAAAGAAGACATAGGAATGAGCATACACTTACGGGTTTCAAAATATACTACAAAGCTACAGCAATGAAAACACTATGGTACTAGCATAAAGACAGACATACAGACAGTGGAACAGAACAGAAAGCCCAGATACATGGTCAACTTGGTTTTTGGCAAGAACGACAGGAATACACAATGGAGAAAGGATAGTCTCTTCAACAGACGATGCTAGAAAACTGAATCTTCATGTGGAGAAGAATGAAATGGGACCCTTATTATATACCAGTCACGAAAGTCAATTAAAAATGGATTAAAGGCTTAAAAAGAAGACCTGAAACTCTAAAACTCCTAAAAGAAAACACAGAGGAAAATCCACTTGACATTGGTATTGGCGATGATTTCTTAAATATAACTCCAGAAGCGCAGGCAACAAAAGCAAAAATAGAAAGTGGAACTATATCAAACTAAAAACCTTCTGCATAGCAAAAGACACAATTAACAGAGTGAAAAGGCGACTACGGCATGGGAAAAAATATTTGTAGACCATACATCCAATAAGGGGTTAATATCCAAAATGCATAGAGAACTCCTATAACTCAATGCCATAAAAACAAAACCTATGAAACTAATATAACACTGTATGTTAACCATACTGGAATTCAAAAATTTTAAGATTTATTTATTTATTTGAGAGAGAGAGAGACAGAGAGAAAGCGTGAATGGGGGGAGGGGCAGAGGGAGAGACTCTTCAAGCAGACTCCCCACTGAGCACAAAGCCCAGTGCAGGGCTCAATCTCACAACCCAGGAGATTACAACCTGAGCCGAAAGCTAGGGTTAGACACTTAATCAACTGGGCCACCCAGGCACCCCTGGAATTCAAATTTAAAAAAAATAATTTAAAAACTAAAAATAAAACCTGACTAAAAAATGTGCAAAGTATTTGTATAGACATTTCTCCAAAGAAGACATACAGATGGCCAACAGTGTATGAAAAGGTGCTCAACGTCATTCATCATCAGGGAAATGCCAATCAAAACCACAATGAGATATCACCTCACACCTGTTAGGATGGCTAACATCAAAGAAACCAAAATATAACAAGTGTCGGTGAGGATCTGGACAAACTGGAACCTTTGTACACTTTCGGTGGGAATGTAAAATGGTGTAACTACCACAGAGAACAGTATGGAGCTTCCGCAAAAGGGTTTAAAGATTAAAAATAGAAATACCATGTGATAAAACAACTCCACTTCTGAGTATTTATTCAAAGAACTGAAATCAGAGCCTGCAAGAGATATCTGCACTTACATATTCATCGCAGCACTGTTCATGACAGCCAGGATGTGGAAACAACCTCAATGTCCATGAATGAATGAAGAAAATGTGGTATATACATACAGTGGGGTATTATTCAGCCTTAAAAAAGGAAGAAAATCCTGCCAACACAGATTAACCTTGAAGACATTATGCTAAGTGAAATAAGCCAGTCACAAAAGGACAAATACTGCATGAAACAACTCATGTAAGGTATATAAACTAATCAAACACAAAGAAGCAGAGAATATAATGGTGGTTGCCAGGGGCTGGGGGAAGGGGAAAATGGGGAGTTATTATTCAAAGGTTATAAAGTTTCAGCTATGCAAAATGACTAAGTTCTAGAGACCTATTGTACAACATTGTGCCTATAGTTAATAATACTGTTTTGTACACTCAAAAATTTGTTAAGTGGGTAGATCGCATGTTAAGCATTCTTATAAAAAAAGAAAGAAAAATAGGGAATGAAATGTCCGTAAGGGGTTTGAAAAGTTCAGACATATTCCTGGGACTCTAGAAGGTAACAAACATGTGCTGGACTATGCGTATGCCCAGGAAAGTTAGAGCCTGAGAAGTCACTAATCTCTCACCTCTGGCTGACCTTGAGGCTCTGAACAAGCAGGAAGTGAAGTCCAAGGAACAGTTGCAAACTGCCTGCCTGGGCATTGAAGGAGTGACCCAACACACACACACACCTTCAACAAAGGAAGGAGTGACCCAACACATACACACACACACACACACACACCTTCAACAAAGGAAGGAGTGACCCAACACACACACACACACACACATACACACACCCTTCAACAAAGGCTGATAGAACTTGAGGCTCTGAACAAGCAGGAAGTGAAGTCCAAGGCACAGTTGCAAACTGCCTGCCTGGGCACTGAAGGAGTGACCCAACACACACACACACACACACACACACACACACCTTCAACAAAGGCTGGTAGAACTTCTGGTTCAAGGTATTTAAGGAAAACTTTCTCCTAGCATTAGTGGACCACTCTGCTAATTGAACAGATTTCAGCAGCTGCACATGACAAAGAATTCAAATTTACAGTCTAGTCTAGGACAGTCACTATACAAATAGCAAGAACAATAAAATAAACCCTGGGTGTGTGGGAGAGAATGATTTTCAGAGCTGTCACATTACATTATTTTTTTAAAGATTTTATTTTATTTATTTGAGAGAGAGAGAACATGAGCAACGGGGGGAGGGACAAAGGGAGAGGGAGAAGCAGGCTCCCCACTGAGCAGGGAGCCCGATGTGAGGCTCGATCCCAGGACCCTGAGATCATCACCTGAGCTGAAGGCAGTGCTTAACCGACTAAGTCACCCAGGCACCCCCACATTACATTATTTTAAATGTCTCATTTGCAACAAAAAAATAAGACTGTTACGGATTAAATATCTGTGCCCCCCGCCCCAATTCGTATGTTGAAACCCTACTGGTGATGTGATGGTAATAGGAAGTGAGGACCTTTGGAAGGTAACTGGGATTAGATGAGGTCATGAGGGTGAAGTCCCCAGGAATGGGATCAGAACCCTTACAGAAGTCATGAGAGAGCTTGCTTCCTCTCCCTGCTCTCTGACATGTGATAAGAAGTTAGTAGTGTGCAACCCAAAAGAGGGCTCTCACCAAAACCTGATCATACTGGAACCCTGATCTCAGACTTCCAGCCTCTAGAACTGTGAGAAATAAATCTGTTGTTTATAAACTACCCAGATGATGGTTCTTTGTTATAGCAGCCTGAGCTGATTAAGACAAAGACATTGAAAAAAAAGGAAAGAAAAGAAGAATAGGGCCCATACACAGGAAAAAAGAAACAGTCAATAGAAACTTTCCTAAGGAAGCACACTGGGCTTCTCAGACAAAACTTTTAATCAGTTATTGTAAGTTCTTCAAACAGTTAAAGAAAACCATGTATAAAGAACTAAAAGAATGTTTCAGAATGCCTTACCAAATAGGAAATAAAAATAAAGAGACATAAAGTATAATAAAGAACAAAATAAAAATTCTGGAGTTGAGGGCGCCTGGGTGGCTCAGTTGGTTAAGCGACTGCCTTCGGCTCAGGTCATGATCCCGGAGTCCCTGGATCGAGTCTTGCATTGGGCTCCCTGCTCGGCAGGGAGCCTGCTTCTGCCTCTGACCCTCCCCCCTCTCATGTGCTCTCTCTCATTCTCTCTCTCACAAATAAATAAATAAAATCTTTAAAAAAAAAATTCTGGAGTTGAAAAGTACAATAACTGAAATGAAAACTATTACTAGAGGGGCTCAACAGAAGATCTGGACTGACAGAAGAATCAGCAAACTTGAAGATATGTCGAATACTCATTTACAGATTACTCAATCTGAGGAGCAAAAAGAAGAAAGAATAAAGAAAAAAATAACAGCCTCAGAGACCTGTGGGCAAACATCAAGCATACCAATATATGCATAATGGAAATCTCAGAAGAAGAAGGAGCACAAATAATATTTGAAGAACTAATGCCTGAAAACTTCTTCAAATTGATGAAAAACATTAATCTACACATTACAGAACCTTGATAGAATCCAAGTAGGACAAACTCAAGGGACCTACTTGGAGTTTGTCCAAGAGACATCCAGACATGTAGCCAAATTGTCAAAAGCAAAAGATGAAGATTGAATGCTGACTGTAGCAAGAGAGAAGAGACTCATCATGGACAAGGAGTCCTAAGTAAGATCAACAGTTGACTGCTCAACAGAAATTACAGGCGCCAGAAGGCAGTAAGATGATATATTTGGTGGGCTAAAAGATTGCCAACCAAAAACTTCACTGTCTGGCAAAAAACTACACTTTAAAACTAAAGGAGAGGGGCACCTGGGTGGCTCAGTAGGTAAAGCGTCTGCCTTCGGCTCAGGTCATGATCCCAGGGTCCTGGGATCAAGCCCCGAAACAGGCTCTCTTTTCAGGGGGGGAGCCTGCTTCTCCCTCTGCCTACTTGTGCTCTCTCTCTGTCAAATAAATAAATAAATAACAAAAAAAACCTTAAAAAAAATAAATAAAACTAAAGGGAAAACTAAGACATTCCAAGATAAGCATAGACTAAAAGAAGTCATCACTATTAAGACCTACCCTATGAGAAAACTTCAGGCTGAAATAAATGGACACTCTTCACTAACTCAAAGAAAGAACACTAGTAAAGTTGACCATATAGGTAAACATAAAAAAAGACAGTATAAATATATTTGTCTTTGTAACTCTTTTTCTTGTCCTGACTTAGGAAATAACTACATAATGTAATAATTATAAAACTATGCTAATGAGCTTAAAATCTATAAAGATGTAATTTGTGTGACAATAATAGTACAAAGGAGGAAGGAGAGGGATGCCTAGGTGGCTCAGTCGGTTAAGCATCTGCCTTCAGCTTAGGTCATGATCCCTGGGTCCTGGGATGGGGTCCCGTGTTGGGCTCCCTGCTCAGCGGGGAGCCTGCTTCTCCCTCTCCTCCCAGCTCGCTCGTGATCTCTGTCTATCTCACTCTCAAATAAATAAATAAAATCTTTAAAAAAAAAGAGATACACTTTAGATTTTTTAAAAAGTTGAAAGTAAAAGGATGGAAAAAGATGTTCCATGCAAAAAAGAATCAAAGTAGAGCAGAATATGAGAAATTTGTCCTTTTTCTTATTTCCTTGGTAAGTCTAGTTAAGGAATTCTGAATTTTGTTGATCTTTCCAAAGGACCAACTTTTGGTTTTGCCGATTTTCTATATTTTTTTAATTTTCTATTTAATTTTTTTTTATCTAATCTTTATTATTTCCTTCCTTCAGTTTGATGTGGGTTTAGGTTGCTCTTCTTTTTGTAGTTTCTTTTTTTTTATTAGGACTTAATGTTTTTAGAGCAGTTATAGGTTCATAGCAGAACTGAGGGGAAGGTACACAGATTTCCCACATAACCCCATCCCCACACATGTATGGCTTACCCCATTATCAATATCCCCCATCAGAGTGGTACAGTTGTTACAATTAATGAATCTACATTGACCCATTATGATTACCCAAAGTTTATAGTTTACAGTATGATTCACTCTTGACATTACACAGTCTAAGGGTTTGGACAAATTTTTCTAGTTTTTAAAAAAAATTTCTGTAGTTCTTAAGGTGAAAAGTTTTTGGTTATTAATTTAAGACCTTTCTTCTTTATTAATATGGGCATTTATAACTATAAATATCCCCCTAAGCACTGCTTTTACTGCATTATATGTTTTGGTATGTTAAGTTTTGTTTTCATTCATCTCAAAGTATTTTCTAATGTCCCTTGTGACTTCTTTTTGATCCATTGGTTATTCAGTAGAGTGCTGTTCAATTTCTGCATATTTGTACTTTTTCTAAATGTCCATTGATTTCTAATTTCATTCAACTGTGAATGGAACTGTCAAGAGTGCACATCTTTGTCTTATTCCTGATACTGGGGGAAATATTTCACTCTTTCACCATTTATTATGAAGTTAATTATTAACACAAACATATGGCCAATTTATTTCTGACAAAAAATGCAAAGGCAAGTAAATGGAGAAAAAATACTCTCTTCAACATATGGTGCTGAAATAAATGGAAATTCATAGGCAAAAAAGTGAACCTTAACCTAAACCCCACACTTTATATAAGCATCAAGTCAAAATAGATCATAGATCTAAATGTAAAATATACAATCATAAAACTGTTTAAAGAAAAAATCTTATTCATAATCTGCTGTCAGACAAAGAGTTCTTCGATATGGGAAAAAAAGCATAATCCATGAAAGAAAAAAACCCTGATAATTGGATAACTGGATTGTATCAAAATTTTAAAACATTTGCTCTGAGACAAAAAACTTGTGTACTAAAAACTACAAAATGGTGCTGGAAGAATTAAAGATACAAATAAATGCAAAGACATCCCATGTTCATGAACTGAAGACTTAATATATCGTTAAGATGTCAATATTACCCAAAGTGATATACAGATTCAGTATAATCCCTATCAAAATCCCAATGACATTTTTTTCCAGAAATAGAAAAATCCATCCTAAAAATCAAATGGTGTCTCAAGGGTTCCTAAATAGTGAAAATCTTGAAAAAGAAGAACAAAGTTGGAGGTCTCACACTTCCTGACTTCAGAACTTACTACAAATCTATGGTCATTAAAACAGTGTGCATGGCACTGGCATAAAGACAGACATGTACACCAATAGAATAGAATGGAGAGCCTAGGAACAGACTCATATATTTATGGTCAAATGATTTCTGGAGAGGATGCTAAGAACATTCAATGGGTAAAGGACAGTCTTTTCAACAAGTAGTATTGGGAAAACTGGATTATCAACATGCAAAAAATAAAGTTGGATCCTTACCGTATGACATATACAAAAAATTAACTCAAGATGGATCAAAGACCTAAACATAAGAGCTAAAACTACAAAACGCTCAGAAGATAACACAGGAGAAAGCCTTTATGACATTAGATTTGGCAATGATTTATTGGCCACAACACCAAAAGCACAAGTAACAAAAGAAAAAACTAACAAATTAGACTTCTTCAAAAATATAAACTTTTGTGCATCAAAGGACACTATCAACAGAGTGAGAAGGCAACTCATGAAATGAAGGGAAATACTTGCAAATTATTTATCTGATGAGGGAATCAATATTTAGAATATACAAAAAAAATCCTACAACTTAACAATAAATAAACAACCAGTTTAAATAATGGGCAAAGGACTTACATGGACATTTCTCCAAAGAAGATACACAAAAGGCCAAAAAGCACATGAAAAAGATGCACAACATCACTAGTCATTAAGGAAATGCAAATCAAAACCACAATGAAATACCACTTCACACCCATTAGGATGGCTGTCACAAAAAAGAAGAAAAGAAATTAAGTGTCGACAAGGGTGTGGGGAAATTGGAATCCTTCTTCATTGCTGGTGGGCATGTAAAATGATATAGCCTCTATATGTATGGGGGTTCCTCAAAAGATTAAACACAGAATTACCATAAGATCCAGCAATTCCACTTCTGGGTATATACTCAAAAGAACTGAAAGCAGAGACTTGAGCAGACACGTGTACATCCAGTTTCATAGCAGCATTATTTACAACAGCCAAAAGGCAGAAGCAACACAAGTGTCTACTGACAGACGGAGGGCTAAACAAAATGTGGTACGTACATATAATGGAATATTCTTCAGCCTTAAGAAGGAAGGAAATTCTGACACATGGATGACCTAGAAGACATTAAGTGAAATAAGCCAGACACAGAAGGCCAAATACTGTATGATTCCACGTATATGAGGCACCTAGAGCAGTCAAATTCACAGAGACAGAAGGAATGGTGGTTGCCAGGGGCAAAGGGGAGGAGTATAAGGGGAAATGGTGTTTACTGGGAACAGAGTTTCAGTTTGGGAAGATGAAAAAGTTCTGGAGATGGATAGTGATGATGGCTGCAGAACAATGTGAATATACTTAATGCCACAGAATTGTACACTGAAAACTTGGTTAAAATGGTCAATTTTATGTTAGGTATATTTTACCATGATAAAAAAAAAAAGTTTGTTCTGCAAAAGACACTGTTAAGAGAATGAAGAGATAAGCTACAGACTGGGATAAAATATTTGCAAATCATATATCCACCAGAGAATTGCATTTAGAATATATAAAGAACTCTCAAAAGTCATAAAGAAAATAAACAACCCAATTAAAAAACAGCACAAGATTTGAACAGACACTTCAGCAAACAGGATAGAAGGATGGCAAATAAGCACATGAAAAGATGTTCAACATCATTAGCTATTAAGGAAAAGCAAATTAAAACTACAATGAGATACCACTTCACAGCTACTAGAAGAACTAAAATAAATACCAACAATACCAAATGCCAACAAAGATGTAGAGCAACTGGAACTCTCATACATTGCTGGTGGGAATGCAAAATGGTTCAGCCACTCTGGAAAATGGTTTGGCAGCTTCTTATAAAGTTAAACAGACACTTACCATATGACCCAGTAATCCCACTCCTAGATATTTACCTTAGAGAAATAAAAATTTATGTTCACACAAAAACCTGTACAAAAATGTTCAGTATCAGTATTATTCACAGTCACCATAACCTGGAAACAGCCCAAATGCACTTCAATGGGTGGATGGATAAACAAACTTTGGAATAGCCGCACAATGGAATGCTACTCAGCAAAATGAATGAACTATTGATACACACAACTTGGATGACTCTCAAGGCATTACACTAAATGAAAGAAGCCACACTTAAAAGATGACGTATTGTATGATTCCATCTTTATGACATTCTTTAAAAGACACAACTACAGTGATGGAGAACGAATCAGGGATTGCCAGAGATTATGGGTGGAGTTGGGGGTGACTATCAATGGATGGGATGAGGGATTTTTAGCGTGATGGAGCTGTTCTCTATCCTGATTGTGGTGGTTACATGAATCTACATGATTTACATGATTTACAATTCATAGAATTGTACACCAAGAAAAAAAAGAAAGAAAAACAGGCAATTTTATTGTAAGTTCATTTTTAAAATAAAAGTAAAAATTGCTATTATATCATCATCATCATCAATAGTTATACTTTAGTGATTAATAAAAATATTCAGAATTAGTTGTGAAATAGGATCTAAAAGTCATTAAGGTCATTTTATATCTGGTACAATAACGTAAAGGTAGAGAGAGAAAAAAATCAACAACACTAAATGTAAAAGTTTTACAACTTCTACTAACTCCTCCCTTTAATATTCTTTATCAGGATAAATTGCTCCCTCTGGATCATTTCCTACAAACATTGTCATTTACTGAATATGGAATTAAATAAGCACTCAACTCAGAAGTCTGGGACCCTTTGTTACATTCCTAAATCTAACACTGTAAGAAAACTCTCGACTTGCCTTTTGTGCCTAATTTTATCTTCCTCTTCATTGAGGTCATGTACTTGTCTGCACTTGTCTTTTTGTGGTATGCTGTGAAGGTTTAAAGCAAGGAGTTTCAAAGATAGGAAACAGAACAGATTCATACACCACCCACCCACCCCAAATACCAGGTACTGCTCTAAGTGATTTACATGTATTACCTCACTTAATCCTAACAACCCTATAATGTAGGTATTATTAATATTCTCATTTTACAAGATGAAGAAATTGAAGTGTAGGGTGGTAACTTGCCCAACATCTTATAACAAGCTAGTTAAGTGGGGGAGCCAGGATTTTTCCAGCAATCTGCCTCCAGAGCCCATGCTCTTCATCAGTATGCTAGGTCTCTCCACAAGAGGCTGTTCACTGGTTCTTTTATTCCTTCCTTCACCACTGCTGTTCCATGTCTATGGTCTCTCTGTCTCTAATAAAGCATTCATTCATGCTCACGGCTTTACCTGCCACCTGAGTGTCCATGATTCCCACTTCTGTGTATGTAGCCAGCTCTGACCTCTCCCCTGAGCTTCCCTGCTGCATTTCCTACTGCCTCCTCAATATGTGCGTTTAATGATCCTGCCATTCTTACCAATTCAACATGTTTCAAATTGAACTTATCATCTTTTGTCAGAAACTCCCCATAAAGATTTTCTTAATTTTGCCAGTTGTTAGAAAGTCACACAGACTTGAAAACATCTGGGTTGTCTCTGACCTCTCCTTTGACCCTCCTCCTTCATTCTCAGTCAATAAGTCTAACCAGTTCTTCCTTTGTGATGTCTCTTATAACCACACCTACCTCTCTTTCCGATACCACTGCCATCATTCTAGTCTAGACCTCCGTGCCTATACGACTGTAATGCCTCCTAAATCATTCTCCCTGCTTCCAGTTCTTTCTCTCTCTCATCCTCTTTCTTGGCCACCAGATTCATCATTTTCAAATACTGCTTTTCAGGTTACTCCTGACTCAGAATCCTTTCACCATATCCAAACTAACTGAATAACTAACTCTGTATGGGTCTCTACTACCCACCAAATAAAGTTCAAAATTTTTAGCTACCTTTCTAACCTGGTCTTTCACAACAGCCCCAAGCACGCCATAGTGCTCATACCACCTGCTGCAAATGAACTGCCTTTCCTTCTCCTTACTATAGAATAGGTAGTATTAAAAGAACATTGAAATCTTACCTCCTCTGAGAGGCCTTCTTCAGTCATGCCAATGCACAGTGGCCTTTCCCTCCTCTGAAGTCCTACAGCACTTAACAACTACATCTAGTGTCGTCACTAAATGTTACATGGTTCTCTTTCCAACCAGACTGTAATTGCTACAAAGTCAGGGACGATTTCCTAAACTTCTGCACACCTCCCACAGCGCCTAGCAAAACTTATCTGTTAAACCAGTGCTTTCTGGTTAAGATGCATACCATTTATCTATATATTTTGTGCTCATTTACAGTTCGGCCCAAAGATCCTTCACAATCTAGCCTCACCTCCCTTTCCAGTGTCACCCCCTCTCATCCCCTGCTGTGTCCTATACTTCCTGCCACAATGAACTTCTTATTGTTCCCTAGATGCACCAGGTCCTTTCACAAACCTGTTCCTGTTCACCTACTATCTGTAATGCCCTCTGCCCTGTATTTACCTGACAAATGACTGTTGCTCTGTCAAGACTTAGTACAAATGTCAACTCCTGACTCCCCCTGCAAACTAGGCTTTGATGTTCTATGTTCTGTGCTCCCTTAGCATTTTATTCACATCTCTGGAACAGTGATTTCCATGTGGTATCACAACTGACTATGTACATATTCGTCTCTATCACGGACCTATATACATTCCTCAAGGAGAGTGATCGTTTGTCTTTCCCCAACTCCCTTCCCTAACTCTTCATATTTAATGTCCTGCTGTTAAATCTTTCTCTCAGTGAAAGAGCACATCAAAGTCACTGGCGATCACATACCTTGGTAATAAAGAGCCTTGAGGAAGGAGTGCCGATCAGCTCCCTGAAATAAAGACTTTTCTATTTCCATTTCTCGCCGGGTCAGCTGTTTGCTCTTGGCAAATCTCTGTGGCAGGCAAAGGATGCGCTGACGCTCCGAGATCCTTTCTTCAATATCTTGAAGACGGTTCTGTATTGCTTCCGGGGTTGCCCTCAGTCTTGTCCTCTGAAACCAGAGAAATGAGATGGCATGTATCATAGACGACATAGCCTGAAAGTGATAATCTAATGCCTCAGATAAGAAAGAAGCTGGTGAAGGACCAGAGGTGACTATTCATAGACGTGTTAGCTAAAAAGTCAAGAAAGAGCGTCTCTTTACCAAGGTCCCTATCGCAGAAACCAAAGAAAATTCAGATACAGAGCTCAGTTTTGTAAGAACTAAAAATGAAAAGGTTCTCGGTGTCAAAGGAAGCGACCTCGCCCTTTATTCTTCAGGAAAAAAAAAAAAAAATGGCCCCACTCACCTTTTCACCTGAAACATGGCTCTTCCAGATCAAGATTTCTGTTTCATTGAGCCCTAGTTCCCTAAGAGAAGCAGTTTCCTGGTCCTTCTCATGCAGTGTCTGGAACTGGGACAAAGTCATAGTCCCAGCTGCTTCCTTCCCAAAGGGCTTGTACATAGTACCAGGAGCAAAACTCTCTTTCTTAGACACACATCTGCAAGACAAGCAGGAAGCAAGTAAGAATATCTTCAAGTTACCACAATTTACAGAAATAGGGCTCGCCATTAAAAGAGGCACAATGAAACGCACTGGCAATTTCTCTCTCATGTCCTATTTCTAGGCTGTAGCATCACTGCAATGACATGGAATTCCATTGCTATTCCCCTCACCCAGGACCAATAAATGACTGAATCAAATATTTATTTACTGAGTACCTACTATGCTTCAGACACTGGGCCAGGTACCAAGGATTTAACAGTAAAAAAAGATAAAAATGGTTTCTGCTTTTGTAGAAGAGACGCAAGTAAACAGGCAATGATCCTGTTGGGTTGTAAGTGCTATGTATGTTAAGGGAAGACATAGGAAAGGCACTGGCTCAGACTTAGTGGGATATGGGAAGCTTCTCAGAGTAAGAGACACAGAAGCAAAATGCTGCCTAATAAGTAGACGTTGGCCAAGGAAAGAGGGGTGGGAGAGGAGTGTTTCATCTGGGCTTTAAGAGGGGTCGGCCACCTGGAGGTGAGGGTCTATGATACTCTACCTGTTTGCAAAATCAATACCTACTCCTCAATGGAGACAGAGGTATCAAGTTGATGCTGAAGGAGGCTTTTCAGCTGCCTCTCCCCTTCTGTTTCCAACTCCTCCAGGACATGCTCACCACTCTTCACACAGCTATTTACCCTGGAGTAGATATAAGAATGTATACAGAAAGTAGAAGAGACAGTCAATCTCAAAACATATTCTTTAGCTATATTATCTACCAGTAGTGACCCCATTTGTTTGAAGACACTTTTCTGTTTGTTGCCCTTTATCATTCATCCCACAACCAGTTACTAAATACCTACTTACACGCAATGCACTGTGCTAAGTACTGATGGAGTCAAAGATACTCAAGACACAGTCCCTATCCTTAAGAAGCTTGCAATTTATTTAGGGTATGTGTGTATGTGTTGTTGTGTTGTGTGCCTGTGCGGGGAAGGAGGGAAGGGAGAGAGGGAGAGAGGGAGGGAGGGGGAGAGAGGGAGGAAGAGAAAAGAAGAGAATTGGGAGCTAGGGTGGTAAATGAAGACTTTGGAAAGGTAATTCTTAAGCTGGCATTTGAAGGACTGGGTATGATGAAGGGTAGAACAGGGAGACTGAGTAGAAAGAGAAATATGTTCTGGGGCATAATAAGTTCACTTTAGTTGGCATTCACATATGAGAGCACTAGGAGATTATCTCGGAGGGGGTAATTAGACACAGATTATGAATGGCCTTAAATATTCCAACTAAGGGGCCTGGACCTTCATGTATAGGTATTAGAAAGCAATTTATTAGGCAGTTAAGTGACACAGTACAAATGATGGTTTAGGAAAATGAATGTGGTTATAATATGTCTTGTAGATTCATAGGAAAGAAACCAGAAGAATGAGTTAGGAAACTCTAAATTTATCGAGCATAACGTGATGGAAGTCCAAACTGGAGTGGTAACAGTGGAAACAGAAAGGAAGAGTTAGATGAGCAAGGCCTTTTGAAGGTAGGGGTAAGGAAGAGGTCAAACATAACCCTGAAATTTCAAGCTGTGTAACTATGAGAATAATGGTACCAATGAAGGAAAGAGGAAGATCCAGGTGGAATAAATGGTTTGGGAACAGGAAAGTCAGTATTGTCTTAGCCATGCTGAGTCAACTACCTATTACAACTGAAACACCAGTACAAAATATCAGAATACTTCAAAGACATATTGAGTCTGAGGTGACAGTGTAAATGATATTGGCTAATAGGAAAGCAAGAGATGGAAGAATTGTATAGATGATAATCTGAGGCTGAACATGGAAATCTCGAGTCATCTGTGTTGGCAGAATCTGGAGCTGTGAAAAGAGGAGATTTCCAAAGAAGAGAGTATAGAAACAAATGGGAAGAGGATCTTGACATTTTATAGCTAAGGCACTACTCTGTAGAAATCTAGGTAATGCTATAAGCTACCCAACCCTAAATAACTGAAAAACTCTTATTAGAGTGTAAAGAAATAGCAGGACCAGTAGAGCATGCAACAACAGGTGACAATAGACAAAAACAAAATGAGTTAATTCCATGAGAAAACCAAATATGAAATACCTTCTTTATAAAAAAAATCCCCTACTATTCGGGTTATGATGTATCTCTCATAATTATAAGCAAGATTCCCATGCTCTAGAAAGACTGAGACCTATTTTTAGAAAACTTTAAAATATCCTTAGGCCCAGGGTTTTAAAAAACTTCCTTTTAAGTATCTCAATTTGTATTTATTATTTAAAATTCTGAAAGTTCTTGCTACGTTTAAAGTGGCTTTGAAAGGAAAAACCATAGCTAACTACATTAGTACACATGAATCTCAAAAAGAAATGCTGAATGAAATAAAAGCAAGTTGCAGAAAAATTCATACAATATGTGTCTATTCATATAGAGTTCAAAAATGGATAACACTAGCAACATTTTGTTTAGGGATAAATTCATCTGTGGTGGACCTATTTTTTTTTTAAAAAAAAGCAAGGGAATGATTAATGCCAAATTCTGGACGGTGGTCCCCTCAGGGAGAAAGGAGGGAGGAGAAGCAATCAGGGAGGGGCACACAGGGGACTTCTAAGACCCTGCTAATGTTCTATTTCTAAAGCCTGTAGTGGGTCCGAGTCTATTATTATTCTTTAAACTGTATATATACATTATTTTGCATGTATGAAATATCACAATAAGCATGTTTTAAAAGTCATTTTGAGGCAGGGAAACGGTTTTTTAAAAGATGCAGAAACTGACAGTACAGGAGAGCATAATATATATCAGAACTTTCAATGCACCGCCCTATTCCAGAGTGATTATTCTACTTTGCAGTGAATCCAAAACTAATTTAATGAAGATCCTTTAAAAAGCCATTGTGTACTGTCAACAACTGTGAAGCTCAGGCTTTCAACAATGACCAGCCAAGTTAAAACTGCCATTTCCTGCAGCACCGGTAGGGGGAACTGCTTACAGCAGTGCTTTTCTCTTCCTATGATATATTGAGCCCGTTTTGTACTTTCCGTCTAAATTTTTAGAAACAAAGTATCAGTAGCTTAGGTTAAGATCTGAAAGCGCTACATGCTCTCAGGGCCCGAGAAAGTCTTCCTCAGTAAACAAACACTGCAAAGAAAAAAAAAAAAAAAAGGCGCCCACCCTGTGCCCCTTTCCGAGGATGAGGTGGAGGTAGGGCGGGACGGGGAGGAGCTGGCCTGGGTCTCTCCCGGCGCTGGGCATCAGCCGGCCAAGACCCTTTTACCTGGGTGGGTCCGTCTGAAGCAGTAAGAAGCCACGGCATCCGTGCAGCTCCCGGGGCCGGCGCCGTGGCCTAGATGCCCGTGCGGGTAAGGCATTCCTACGGGAGCCGGCGGCGGCGGCCCTTCCTGAACTTCGCCCCGCAGGCCTGTCTAGCCCGTCTCCCCTCCTCCCTCCTCCTTTGTCTTCCCGCTCACACGAAACCGCATCCCGAGAACGTGACATACCCCAAACACAAAGTCATGAAAGCCATTTTCAAAGTTAAAAGGTAGAAGAGAGCTCCCTTCGCCGCCTGCTCTCAGACAAGCCCTTACCTCTTCATGTTTCCACAGGCCCCTACCTCTAACTTGGATGAATAGGCCGCGGACTTCAAGTCCCAGAACTCTGTGCGGCCGACTCTAAGGGGATTGTGGTGGAGTGCGGGGCTCTGGGAATTGTAGTCGCTCAGAGCTAAAGAAACGGAAAGAGAAAATACCTACTGAGTAAGGGGTATGTTGTAAATTGTTCAAATGTTTCTCCTACGGGTTAACGGCAGCACCCAAAATATCCAGCTCATAAAGCTAGGAGTCACCTGAGACTTCCTGACTGTCTCATCCAAATCCTGGCTCCTCTACTTTTCCTCCAATGTATGCCTATTTACCCTGCTTCGGCTTTCAAGGACTTACTATCCGGCCTACCGGCTGCTTCCGGTTGGGCCCCAGGTTCATCTTCTGCAGTGTAGCCCGTGATCAGACACAAGTTTGACCACATCACCTGCATTAATGGTTCTCCTCTATCTGTAACAGAAGCTTAGGAGACATTGTACTTCCTACCCTGAGAATCAGAAGTCCGTATGAATGTTTTGTTGATAATTATGTTGAATCAGGAGAGAGGTATAGCATAGTGGTTAAGACCATGGGCTCTGAGTTCCCAGAAATGGAAATACAAATGTCCCTAAGTATATGAAAAGAAGTCCAATCTCACTTATAAGTGCGATGGAAATTTCAAAGTACACTGACTATAAAATACATGACCTGTACTCCTCAAAACTGTACAGGTCATCAAAAACGTGGAAAGTCTGAGAATCTGTCAGCCGAAGGAACCAAAGAAGACATAATGACTAAATGTAATGTGGTATCCTGCATGGGACTCTGGCACAGAAAAAGGGCTCTAGGTAGGGGTAGACGAACCATGAGAGACGATGGACTCTGAAAAACAAACAGGGTTCTAGAGGGGAGGGGGGTGGGAGGATGGGTTAGCCTGGTGGTGGGTATTGAGGAGGGCACATTCTGCATGGAGCACTGGGTGTTATGCACAAACAAGGAATCATGGAACACTTCATCTAAAACTAATGATGTAATGTATGGGGATTAACATAAGAATAATAAAAAAAAGGGCTCTAGGTAAAAACTAAAAAAATATGAATAAATTATGCACTTTAGTTAATAAGATTCATTAGATGTGACAAATATACCAGAGTTATATAAGATGTTAACACTTAAGGTTAACTGAGTGGAGGTATACAGAACTCTGTACAATACAACTTTTATGTATATCTAAAACTGTTCTAAAAAAGTTTATTTTTATTTTTAAAAAGTACACTAAAATAACATTTTCACCTACAAGATTGGTAAAGATCCAGAAGTTTGAGGGTACATTACTTTTGTTGAGATTGTGGGAGATTAAGCACTCTCATTACACTGTTGGTAGGAACATAAATTGGTACAACCTCTATGGAAGGTAATGTGAAGATACAATTGAAACCATAAATCTCCATTCCCTTTAGAACAGAAATTCAACCTCTATGAATAGTATCCTCAATACTATATATCCTCAAGTATGTGTGTGAGTATGTATAATATGTATATGTACATATGTATTTTATGTGTATTTCACACACATATACAGATACATAGGTATATATTTTATATATAAAATTATTTACTGCGACATTGTTTATAACAAAATGTTGCAAACAATTTAAATACCCACAAATGTAATAAATCCATTCGATGGAAAACTATGCAGCAGTCCCAAAGATGACTAAGTTCTCTATGGACTGCTACTGAACAATATAAACTATATTTAGTGCAATAGCCAGGTGCAGAACAGTATCTATAGTATGCTTCCATTTGTGTAAAAAAAAAATGGGGGGATTATATGTATGTATTTGCTTGTGTATGCATCAAATACCTCTGGGAAAACCTATAGACCGGTGATAAGTGAATGCTTCCAGGTAGGGGAGCTGGATGGTTAGCGAAAAGGATGGGGAAAAACTCACTTTTTGTACCCTTTGATTTTTGAATCACATGATCATATGTATTACCGAGTCGATAATATTTTTCTTATTAAAGGGAATGCTTCTTGTACCACAAAGAATTAAAAAAGAAAAAAAATCATGTGTTTGGGGAACACACAGTTTGGATTTCTCAGTTCCCACAGTTAGAGACAACATAGCAGGCAGTCTGGACTTGAGCGTTTGCTTTGGCAAGTTACAAGACTATGTAAGTTTCGGGCGCCTGGGTGGCTCAGTTGGTTAAGCGACTGCCTTCCGCTCAGGTCATGATCCTGGAGTCCCGCATCGGGCTCCCTGCTCGGCGGGGAGTCTGCTTCTCCCTCTGACCCTCCTCCCTCTCATGCTCTCTGTCTCTCATTCTCTCTGTCTCAAATAAATAAATAAAATCTTTAAAAAAAAAAAAAAAAAAAACAAGACTATGTAAGTTTCACTAAGTTTCTTTTTAACTGGCCTAGGCCAGTTTCCTCACCTGTAAAATTGGGATAGTACCTCTGAACAGGGTGACTGTCAAGTGTTATGTAAAAGTATGGTTTTAAAGTCACTTGATAGGCAGTCATCTATGAGCAAATATTCTGTTATCCGATAGAACTTATCCAAACTTTCTGTACTTCCATGCTCAAGTTAGAGGGTAAGACCAAAGAGCAGTTACTGGAAGACATCGTGCTTCCTATCCTAAGAACTTCTTACAGATTGAAAAGGTCATGGAAAGCATTTGAGTTATCCAAAACCTGTTATATGCAAATGACTGTGTTCTTGAAGTGCACGGGTGAACGAATGCTGATATAACATATACTATTTTGTGGCTTTGGCATAAGAGCATAGACAGAATGTAAGCATACACAAAGCATGGATCCTACCAAAGCCTGTACCAGGTAAATCCTATGTGGTGGTGAGGCTGAATTCTGCTGCTCAACCAAACTGTCCAACTGACGTATCAATCACTAAGTAGATGGGAAAATTGGCCGAAGTTGCTGGTGTGTTTTGCCCCCTGGGGAAGTGGCAAAGGGTGGAACAAATACTACACTGATCATCACACCAAACATGTACACACCTTCTAATAAGACAGCCATCCTATTGGCACAGAAGTGATACACACTTTATTAGGAATCCAGTAGGTGGGATGAGTGGAGAATAAATGGCTAAAAAGATATGTAGGGTGGAATTGCAACTTGAAAGCAAGGTCATGAGGAAGTACTCTCTGAATCTGTGTATAACTGTAACCAGTCCCAGTGGTTGGTGCCAAGGGACAAACATTCAGAAAACTGCACTAGAAGGAAAAACAGGCTATTTCTAGTTCTGCCAAACTTATTAACTGTGGAATAATAGCTATTCCATTTCCCACAGCATGCCTTTCCCTGCTTTAAAAGGGAGACAGTGTATAAAGGCTTTGAGACAGTTTATAAAAAGCTTTGAGAGTTCTAGATGTTATTCATGAGTACAGAGATCCTACCATGAGGTAATTTCACAATTTCACCCCAGAAGAATTTGTGACAAACTGAAAAATATGCCTCATTTGTCTTTCTGACAATTTAATAAGGTTCATTTAATTAAGCCAGAAGTTCTTCCTTAACATAGACATATTTTCAGTGTTTGTCCTTTTTAGGTGCTTTGTTCGCAGCACACTTCTGATGAATACATTATGAAGCAATTATAATTTCCAGATACGGAAGAAGATGCTAAAACCAAAAATCTTCTCTAGAAGAGGGATAGCATCACTCATCCAATATTAAGAGTAATCAATTGTGCATGTCTTTCAAATTCCCCAAATGAGATAGCATAAATGCTATTATAGAGAAAATAAATATAGCATCTTTTTCAAAAGGCGAAGAAAAGTCTAAAAGTGTCAAATTTAAGAACACAACAAATTTAAGGACTCTTCCTTCAGCTGATATCCTAGCTGGTCTTTAATAATGGTTAGGAGAGGCTCAAGACTCCAGTACCTAACAAAAATGTTGCCTTAACATGGATTATTTGTGATCTTTTAATTAATATTTGTTCAGCAGTGTCATGTCTTCTAGACACATGTTAGAACCCAAGTCAGAAAGAACCTTAGAGATGAATTAGTCCAAGGCTCCAGATTCCAGACAGTACACTGAGATCTACCAGTAAATCTTACATTGTTAACTGTATTGATATGGAAGCCACTCTCCACCCATTGTTCATCTATGTCCTGGGGAAAAAAAAAAAACAAAAAAAAAAACCTAGAACTCCCCGTGCAAATTCAGTAGGAGTACTTGAGCCTCTCTTATTTTACTGAGGAACTTTAGAGTAATGTATCATTTGTGAAAGGACATAAAGGAATCACAAAACTTCAGAGAAATGAAAACGTGTTTCTTTTACTTGGAGAGACCTTATTCATATGGTTAAATGCTTTCATGGGATAGATGAAAGATGATGCCCAAAGTGAAATTATTTGTCCAGTTAATTAAGTAGGGACAAGACTAAATCCGGTGTTTCCTCTAACATACCATGTACCTTTTACTGAATGTAGAACTTAATTCATACAGCAACTACTTTATAAGAGTTAAATCTCCAAAAACAATAAGGAAAATGTCTTTATCTAGGGTATAACAGAAATAACACTAGGCTCAAAAATTGGAGATTAACCAAAATTATAGTCCAAAGCTCTTTACCTACAGAAATCATCCACAAAATTAAATGATCTCTGGATTATTTTCATATTCTAAAGTTTTGAGTGGTAACAAAAACTTACCTGATAAACTGCTGCTTTGAGAAGTTTGGGTAGGAATGAAAAGGCCATGTAAACTGATATTTAGTTTACATATAAGGTGGTAAAAATCACTAATACTCATTTCAAGGATATTTTCTTCCTGTAATATGTACCCCTCAGGATGGTCATGTGCAGTCAGTATTACAGAAATTTAGCTCAGTAGTTACAGGCAACTAAGCTCTAGTCACTCACGAACTTTTAAATAAGTTTGCTTTCATGTTATACATTTATTTTTTAGAATATCACCTTTATTTATGACTTAGGTAAAACATGCAACACAAGAGATCAGACTGTTCCCAAGCTAAGAACAAGGCTTTTTCTTGAAAAACAAACAAATACACAAAAGCCAGCAACTATAAGTCATATGCTAAAACCAAATAAAATACCAGGTTATCTGTACATCAAAAATAAATGAATTGCCTGAACCTTACCCTTTTAAAAATAACCTAAGACCTAAATCCGCTCTAATGTTTCTTCTTCTCTGAATTTCTACAGCACACTTTCTGTAATTTATAACACACTTCTTTGTATTATCTATACTGTTTTCATACAGACAGGCATTAATTATATCTCAAACTAGACAGTAAGTTCCTTTGAGGAAAAAGACTACAGTATCTAGCACTATATGTTGAAAGTTAACAGGGACCCAGTAAAGGCTGGCTGGCATCTATTTCTTGGCAAACATTTCTCGATGATCCGTTTAAAGGAAGAAGGACAATGTGTGCTGCTGGTAGAATATGGAATCTAGGAGAGTTTAAGATACGAATTACACACACGGAGTCAATATCTAATAGGTTGCTGCCTAGAGCCAAAAGGGCCAACATAGTTATGATTTGCTAATACTACAAGCCAAATTACAGTTTAATTCTCAACAGCACAATATTTAAATGGAAAAAAAAAAAAACCACATGCAAACTTCATTGCAACCAAAGATTAAGTAGTTAACTGTGAATACTACTCTATTTCACACCACCACAATTTGTAGATAATGTATAATCCCAAAACAACATGCTGAAGATACGGTCATTCAATCAAAAGCAATTCTGATATTGTGTTCTTGCTCTGCGCGACGATGATCCTCAAAAACCTGTGTTACCTCTTCTACTTTCCTTTGCAGCATGCCTACAGGAGGAAAAGTCATGTATCATTAATCCGAGCTCAAAATGTCCCAGGAACCTAATAGCTTACATTCTCACTTCAACATGATTTATAAAACATCAATTTTATTTAATAGCTTTAAGTATTAGAATATACAGGGAAAAATCATCTATCTGTTTAGAAACTATAAAAACAGTGAACAAGACTCTTCTTGATTTCCTCTAATTTTCTGGTAAATAACCGTCTACTTGACATTTATATTTTGTTGAAGAGAAGTGAGAACTGCTTTTTACTCATTACAGCTTCAAAGTGCTATACAAGGTGGTCATTAAATTGAGGGTATAGATTTTGGTAGAGGTCTTTGCCGTCCATAAGCAAATTAGTACACATAGTATATTCACATTTCTGTCCCTTTCTAATGATTTACTTAACTTGGTGGTCAATTTGCTCAGGGGCAGAGCAACACAAAATACCATTAATTTTACCATATAAAACAGCAACATTCTGTAGTAAAAATAAGCTGTCAAAGCAAGCATGATAATCTAGATTTTTCTATTAAGGAGCAGTTGGTCATTTGTGTTAGTGTTCATTAATGCTTACTAGTCAATAAGCAATAGCTGGTGCCAAAGATTTAAAATAAAAACTTTACAAGAGAAAAACTAAAAATTTGAAACAATATACTTTAGTTTTCTTCAGCCAATTGGAAAAGCCCCAATGTTATTCAGTTTTAAAGTATAAAAATACATCATCCTATCTTATGACATACAGGCATTTTGCAAGATCACACCTTAAGAACAAGTATTTTAAATGATGGTTGTCTACTGAAAGGCTAGAAAAACAGAGTACATTGAGCCTGGCAAAATACATCTCCTTTTCCTTCTAATAACTGCAGGGTGCAATTTTTTTTTTTTACCACTAAATAACATTTTTCAATGTGATAGAAGCACAACGAGCACTATAACAAACCATTAACTTGAGGCCGGAAGTGTCAACATAAGCAAAATCTACTTAATTTGCTGATTGATAATGTATTAAGTGCAAAGGAGTACATTTATAAAAATTTTAAAAATCAATGAAATGTCGAGCAACACAAGCCAGCATTATTAAGAGAGCTCTACTATAAACATTTTGTCATGTCTTCAAATTGAATTCTCAAGACTATTTCTATATTAACATACTTTAAATTTTTTAGGAGTTTCATTATTTGAGGGCAAAAACTGCACCTACACACTTAACTGCCCAGAGTTCAGTTCCCATGACATGCATCGGTGATTGGTTCCTGTAGGCCTATGAAATAATACACCATACTAGAAGATAAATGCCAGTAATAGTCAGAATTTGGGGGAAATACACCATACACATTTTGAGATTAAAATGAACTGTACTGGACAATATGAAAATGAAATTAAGAAAGCAATTCCATTCACAACAGCATCAAAAAGAATTAAAACACTTAGAAATAAACCCCTATCAAATGAAGTATAAGACCTGTACACCAAAAAATACAAAACATCGCTAAGAGAAATTAAGAAGATCTAAAGAAATGAAGAGATATCCCATGTTCATGGACTGAAAGACTCCACAGTAGTAAGATGGCAATCCCTCACAGGTTGATCTACAAATTCACTGTAATCCCTATGAAAATTCCAGCAGGCTATTTTTGTAGAAATAGAAAAGCTTTAAAATATACATGGAAAGGACCCAGAATAGCAAAGCAATCTTGAAAAAGAAGACTAAATTGCAAGAATTACACTACACAATTTTAAAACTTACTACAAAGCTACATTAATCAAGATGGTGTAATACTGCATAGGATAGCCATAGAGATCAGTGGAACAGAAAGTCCGGAAATAAAACCTTATATTTATGGTCAATCATTTTTGATGAAGGTGATAAGGCAATTCAGTGGGGGAAAACATAGTCTTTTGCAACAAATGGTGCAGGGACAACTGGATACCTACATGAAAATGAAGTTGAATCCCTACCTCTTAACTCTGCACAAAAATCAACTCAAGGTGCATTATGGACCTATAAGAGCAAAATTATATTTGGAAAATAAAACCCAAATGTCAATCGACTGGTGAATAGATAAGCAAAATGTGGATATCCACACACTGGAATGATACACAGCAATAAAATGGAATGAAGTACTGCTACATGTTACAACATAGATGAAACTTGAAATCATTTAGCCAGACAACAAAGGCCACATATAGTATGATTCCGTTTATATAAACTCTCCAGAAAATACAAATCTCTGAAGACCGAAAAAGTAGACTAGTGGCAGGAACAGGGATCAACTACCAACAGGCAAGAGGGAATTTTTTAGGGTAATGGAAATGTTTTCAAATGGATTATCTGATGTTTGCACAACTCTGAGCTTTAAACAGCCATTGGTTAAGATGATAGTTTTGTGTGTTTAAAATATTTCTTAGGGGCACCTGGGTGGCTCAGTCGTTGGGCGTCTGCCTTCGGCTCAGGTCATGATCCCAGGGTCCTAGGATCGAGCCCCACATCGGGCTCCCTGCTCCGGGGAGAGCTTGTTTCTCCCTCCCCCACTCCCCTTGCTGTGTTCCCTCTCTTGCTGTGTCTCTCTCTGTCAAATAAATAAATAAAAACTTTAAAATACATAAAATATTTCTTAAAAACCACTTCCCTCCAGAAGATTCTGGTAAAACTGCTTCCAGCCAGTCCTATTCTGTGTATGGGACAGAAGTTTTCTTCACCTAAGCGTACTTGCAAATATTTTAGGTAAAGATTAAAGACTTTCATATAAAGTTATGAAAATAAGCAAGTTGGTCATTAAACCCTGACACAGCTTTCTATTATAACTATTTTTATTTTAAGTCATATATATAAATATTAATAGATAGTATTAAATTCATGATCAAAGGAAACAATGTACTTTCATAAACACTGCTATAGTATACCTCTTGTTTTCCTTTTAGAAAAACAATTGGGGCAGTTGGAGAAAAAAAATATCCTGAAGAAATGGTCAAAAGACACAAATAAGCAACTCAGAAAATGAAATACAAATTGTTTATAAATATTTTAAAAATACTCATCCTCACTGGTAACCAGAGGAATGCAAATTAAACAAGGGAAATATTTTCAACCATAAATTTTAGCAAGGAATGATGATGGTGGTGGTAGAATGCTAAAAGGATTTAGAATTAGCACAATTAGGTAATTCAAAGTGGTGCTGAAAGTGGGGCTGTAAGCAGAAATATGAATGATTAAGAGGCAGATCCCTCTATTCCTCCACATTCTACATCTGGGTGATTCTCCCTACCCAAGGCCAGCAGAGGACTTTTCTTTAGAGAGGGTAAACCAGATGGGCTGTGGCTCAGGGATACCAGGGAGAACTGAGAACAAGGAATCTGTACAAAAATAGGGATTAAGTGAAAGTTTGTAAGGGATGAAATAAAAGTCTACAAGCTGAAAATTGAGCCCCAATCCCTTCTCTAACAGCCCCAAGAACTTACTGGATTGCCACTAGGTTTATTAATCTCTAGCCAAGAGTTGGAAGATTCTTCTTTGGAGAATATGACCAACTGAAGAGAAAAATCCTAAATATCCTAAAGGTAATGGTTGGAGATCCTCCAATAAAAAGGCCTTGCCAATTTATCCTATAGTAAGTTAGCAAGACCTACCTACAATTTAGTGTCTATTCCTGAATATAAATGGACAACCAAGAATCACCAGATAGTTGAGGAATATCTCTAATAGAAGAAAGACCAGGGGCACCTTGGTGGCCCAGCAGGTTAAGCGTCTAACTCTTGGTTTCGGCTTAGGTCATGATCTCAGGGTTGTGGCACTGAGCCCCATGTTGGGCTTTATGCTCAGCACGTAGTCTGCTTGGGATTGTCTCCATTTCTCACTCTCTCCTTGCTCTCTCTCTCAAATAAATAAATAAATAAATAGTAAGACCAAAACAAAATTGAAAGATAAAGAAAGCTGGAAGAAACAAACCAGGAAAACTAAAACATTTTTTTAAGATTTTATTTATTTATTTGAGACAGGGAGAGAGCATGAGCAGGGAGAGGGGCAGAGAGAGAGGGAGAAGCTGACTCCCCACTGAGCAGGGAGCCCGACGTGAGGCTTGATCCCAGGACCCTGAGAATATGACCCAAGCCTAAGGCAGACGCTTTACCAACTGAGCCACCCAGGCGCCCCAGGAAGAATAAAACATTTTTAAAAATCATTAATATCGTCAGAGAGAAGATACTGTATCCATGAAATAAGAACTGGATGCTATTTAAAACACACATACACAAATCATAAAACAATACAACAAGCTCTTGCAAACTAAAAATTATGACAGGAAGCAAAGATCAATAGAAAGACTGGAATAAAAAGCTGAGTACTTATCTGAGAAAATTTAACAAAAATACAGCAGAAACCTAATTCCAGAAAATTCCCCCAAACTGATAGAAATTAGTTTCTTGATTGGAAAAGCTCACTGAATACCACCTTAATGGATGAATTAAACCTACACGAAGGCACATCATCTGATATTTCAGTATTGTGGGGAAGATCCTGAAAACTTCCATAGGAAAAAAAAAACCATGAAAATGAAGGGGTCACATAAATGTTCAGGAGTCAGAATGGACCTCAATCTAGAAGACAATGAACAACATTTTCAAATGTTTAAGAGAAAATTATTTCCAAGCTAGATTTTGATAGCCAATACTATCAATTGTGAGGGTAGAATAAAGACCTCTCCCCAAAGAAAACAAAAACAGTAATTTGAAAAGACATATGCACCCTTATGTTTATTGTAGCATTATTTACAATAGCCAAGATGTGGAAGCAACCCTAGTGTCCATCGATAGATGAATAAATAAAGAAAATGTGGTGTATATATACTATGGAATATTACTCAGCCATAAAAATGAAATCTTGCCATCTCCAACAACATGGATGGTCCTAGAGGGCATTATACTAAGTGAAATCAGTCAGAGAAGACAAGTATCATATGATTTCATTCATATGTGGAATTTAAGAAACAAAACAAATAAAAAGAAGAGACAAAAACCAAGACTCAACTACAGAGAACAAACAGGTGGTTGCCAGAAGGAAGGTGGGGGGAGGGATGGGTGAAATAGATAAAGGGGATTAAGAGTATACTTATCTTTTTTAAGATGTTATTTATTTATTTGAGAGAGAGAGCATGAGCGGGGGAAGAGCAGAGGGAGAGGGAGAAGCAGGCTCCCCACTGAGCAGGGAACCCAATGCAGGGCTCTATTCCAGGACCCCAGGACCATGACCTGATCTTAAGGCAGTCGCTTAACCAACTGAGCCACCCAGGCACCCCAAGAGTATACTTATCTTGATGAGCACTTAGAAATATATATAATTGTGGAATCCTTATATTGTACACCTGGAACTAATATAACACAGTATGTTAATTATTCTTGAATAAAAAAAGACCTTTTCAGACATGCAATACTCAAAAAATTTACTTCCCATGCACTCTTTCAGGAAGCTGATGGATTACATGTTATACTAAAACAAGAGAATAAACCACAAAATAAGAAGTATAAGAGCCATGAAACAAAGAAACAGATGGAATACAAGATTGCTATAGAGGGAAGAACCTAGCTGAGTAGTAAACCAAGAGAGCAACAATACCAGATAATAGATTAGAGATTAGAGGGCTCTGGGAAAAAGGAAACCAAGAAGGTGAAATTGATGGATTTAAAGAAAAAGCACAGAATTAGAGAATGAACTACCTACTGGTAAGTATATAGAAAATTTAGCAAATGATGAAATAAACTTCAAAGGAAAACAAAAACTTGTAAAAAAAAAATTGAGACAGGAGCTCCTGGGTGGCTCAGTCGGTTAATCGTCTGACTCCTGATTTCAGCTTGGGTCATGATCTCAGGGTCCTGGGATTGAGTCCCACATCGGGCTCCATGCTCAGTGCGGAGTCTGCTGGAGATTTTCTCTCTGCCCCTCCCCCTGCTCTCTCTCTCTCTAAAATAAATAAATAAATAAATCTTAAAAAAAAGAGAAAGAAGACAACATAATATGCTATATGGCTGGGCTGTGAATAACATTTATAACTCAAACAAATATTGTTCTATGTGTAATTTATGATATGGCTGTGTTGGTAAGATGACAGAAAAGTGTGCTTAAATGCATATATTTATCTACTTCTCTATATGTAGTATGCATATATACTGGGGGGCAGTATGGTGGTATATAGTATTGCACACACACATGCGCACACACACACACATATACATAAAATGAGGTGGTATTAAAGAGTTAAATTCTTACCTCCCATTTGGGGAAGCCAGTACAGAAGGCCTAAAATGGAAAAACTAAAAAGTAACAGTATACATGGTATTTAGAGATATAGAAATATTTTTAAAAAACAGGTGAAATAATTGAAAGTGATTGCTTCTAGGGGGTGGGAAATGGGGTGTCGACAGGGAAGCTGCTATTTTTCATAAACCTTATTAAAAAACTTATACTCTAATTTCAAGGTGGTAGATGAAGAAGACCTAAAATAAGACAGTGAGAGGAATCTACTGAAAAGAAAAGATTCAGGAGCTACTAAGAAGTATAATCATCATCACTTACTGAAGAAATAGAAATTGTTTACCTTAAGTCCCTCAGTAAATAATAGCAACTGTTAGCTGAGAAAAAGAAAAGTTGAAGGAGTTACTGATCTGGGAGGCCCAGGAGAGAGTGAAGATAATGAGTTTAGTTTTACACAAGTTTAATTTGAGGTGCCTTTGGGGTATCTATGTGCAGATGTTTGTTAACATGGAGCTTTATAATAGAAAGTAAAAGAACCATTAGTAAAACTGATGGTTAGAGATGACAACTGAGGTTTAAAAACTGCTGATTTTCAAAAAGCCCTTAAAAGAGAACACTATTAGAGACAAGGAGAGATCTCAAATCAATAATCTAAGTTCCTACCTTAAGAAAATACAAGACAAGCAAAATGAACCTGAAGCAAGCAGAAGGAAGGAAATAATAAAGACTGGTTATCAATGAAATTGAAAACAGGAACACTATAGAGAAAAATCAATGAAACAAAAAGCTGACTCTTTGGAGGAAAAAAAATCAATAAAATTGATTAACCTCTACCAAGACAGAAAAAAATTAAAATAGAAAAAACACAAATCACCAATATAAAGAATGAAACGGCAGATCATCACAGATCCTGTGGTCATTAAAACTACCAAAAGGAAATTCTAAGAACAACTTTATGCTTATAAATTCAACAACTTAGAATTGTACCAACTCCTAGAAAACCATAAATTATGAAAATTCAACCAAGATAATCTGAATAGTCCTAGAAGCATTATAGAAATTGAGTTTGTAATTAAAAACCTCCCAAAAAAGAAATATCCAGGGCCATCTGGTTTCACTGGAGAATTCTACCAAATACTTAAAGAAGAATCAATTCTTCAGACTCTTCTAAAAAAAGAGGCCAGTATTACCCTAATAACAAACCAAGAAATGATAGTACACAAAAAGAGAAATTACAGACCAAAATCTCTCATGAACATTTAAAAATCTCTCGCTTAAAAATCCTCCAGAAAATTCTAGCAAACCGAATCCAACAGTGTACAAAAGAAACTATAAACCATGACCAAGTAGAAGTTACTCCACAAATTTAAGGCTGACTCAACATTAAAAAATGTTATCAACGTATCCTTTTGGTAAATACCTAGTAGTGTAGTTGCTGGATCTTAGGGTAGTTCTAGTTTTAACTTTTTGAGGAACCCCCATACTGTTTTCCAGAGTGGCTGCAACAGTTTGCATTCCCACCAACAGTGTAGGAGGGTTCCCCTTTCTCCACAACCTCGCCAACACCTGTTGTGTTGTTCATTTTAGCCATTCTGATAGGTGTGAGGTGGTATTTCATTGTGGTTTTGATTTGTATTTCCCTGATGATGAGTGATGTTGAACATCTTTTCATGTGTCTCAGCCATTTGGATGTCTTCTTTGGAAAAGTGTCTATTCCTGTCTTCTGCCCATTTCTCACTAGGTATTTACCCAAAGGATACAAAAATACAGATTCAAAGGGGTACATGCACCCCAATGTTTATAGCAGCATTACCAACAATAGCCAAACTATGGAGAGAGTCCAAATGTCCATCAACCGTTAAATGGATAAAGAAGATGTGGTATATATATACAACAGAGTCTCACTCAGCCATTAAAAAGAATGAAATCTTGCCATTTGCAATGATGTGGATGGAGCTAGAGTGTATTATGCTAAGTGAAATAAGTCAGTCAGAGAAAGACAAATACCATATTATTTCACTCACTTGTGGAATTTAAGAAACAAAACAGATGAACATATGGGAGGGGGGGAAAAAGAGAGAGGGAAACAAGCCATAAGTGACTCTTAACGACAGAGAACAAACTGAGGATTGATGGAGGGAGGTGGGTGGGGGATGGGCTAGATGGATGATGGGTATTAAAGAGGGCACTTGTTGTGATGAGCACTGGTGTTGTATGTAAGTGATAAATCACTGAATTCTACTCCAGAAAGCAATATTGCACTATATGAGAACTAACAAAATTTAAATTAAAAAAATATATCAATGCAATCCACCATATCAACAGTTAAAGAAGAAAAAACACACAATTATAGCAATTGATGCAGAAAAAGCATTTGACAAAATCCATTACCCATTCATGATAAAAATTCTCAGCAAGTCAGGAAGAGCATGGAATTACCTAAACTTGATAAAGAGCATCTACGAAAAGTCTACAGCTAACATCATACTTAAAGTGAAAGAGTGAAGGCTTTCCATGGAAACTTAGGAATATGACAAAGATGTCTGCTCTCATAACTCTTACTCAACATAGTACAGGAAGTTCTAGCCAGTGCAATGCGAGGAAAAGAAATAAATGGCATACAGATTGGAAAGGAAGAAATAACTTTCTCTATCTGCAGATGATATAACTACATATGTAGAAAATCCCAAGGAATGAAAAAACAAAACAAAATGAAACAAAACAAAAATTCCTAGATCTAAGAAGTTCAGCAAGCATACATACAAGAAAGCATACATACATGAAAGGCTAAAATTAACAAGACAGGGAACAACAAACATTGGCGAGGATGTGGAGAAAGGGGAACCCTCTTACACTGTTGGTGGGCATGCAAGTTGGACAGCCACTTTGGAAAACAGTGTGGAGGTGCCTCAAAAAATTAAAAATAGAGCTACCCTACGACCCAGCAATTGCACTACTGGGTATTTACGCCAAAGATACAGATGTAGTGAAAAGAAAGGGCACCTGCACCCCAATGTTCATAGCAGCAATGTCCACAATAGCCAAACTGTGGAAAGAGCCGAGATGTTCTTCAACAGATGAATGGATAAAGAAGATGTGGTTCATATATACAATGGACTATTACTCAGCCATCATAAAGGATAAATACCTACCATTTACATCGACATGGATGGAACTGGAGGGTATTATGCTAAGTGAAATAAGTCAATCAGAGAAAGACAATTATCATATGGTTTCACTCATATATGGAACATAAGGAATAGCGCAGAGGATCATAGAGGAAGGGAGGGAAAACTGAATGGGAAGAAATCAGAGAAGCAGAAAAACCATGAGAGACTCTTGACTCCAGGAAACAAACTGAGGGTTGTGGAAAGGGAGGTAGGTGGGGGAATGGCGTTAACTGGGTGATGGGTATTAAGGAGGGCACATGATGTGATGAGCACTGGGTGTTATATGCAACTAATGAATCACTGAACACTACATCAAAAACTAATGATGTACTATATGTTGGCTATTGAATTTAAATAAAAATAAATAGAAACAAAATTGCATTTTTATGTGCTAGCAATGAACATATGGAAACCAAAATTTAAAACATAATACCATTTATCATCACTACAAATAAAACTGTTAAGTATAAATCTCAGAAAACCAAAACATATATAATGTGGGTGCTGGAAATTACAAAATGCTGATGAAAGAAATGAAAGAAAACCTAAATAAATGGTGAGTCATGCCACATTCATGGATGGGAAGATTCAACATAGTAAAAATGTCAATTCTCCCCCAAACTGATCTATAGGTTTAATGTAATTTCTATCAAATCCCAACAAATTTTTATGAGAGGGCAAAGGAATTAAAATGGCCAAAACAATCTTGATGGAAAAAAAAATAATGTGAGAGGAATCCCTCTATCAGATATTAAGGCTTACTATACAGCTACAATAATGAAGACAGAGTGATATTAGTGGAGGGAAACACATATAGATCTATGGGATAGAGAGCCCAGAAAAAGATCCATATGTCAAACTAGGAGCTGACAAAGGTGCAAAAACAATTCATTGGGGAAGGATAGTCTTTTCAGCAACTGGTGTTGAAACAATTGGATATCCATAGGCAAAAAAAAGGAAAAAAGAACCTTGATCTAAACCTCACATCTTAAAGAAAAATTAACTCAAAAATGGATCACAGCCTTAAATGTAAAAGGTGAAACAATAAAACTTGTAGAAAAAAATAAGAGAAAATCTTTGGGATATAGTACTAGGCAAAAAGTTCTCAGATTTGACACCAAAAGCATAATCCATAAAAAAATGGAGAAACTCAAAATTAAAAACTTTTATCCTGTGAGGAATAGACAAATGACAGACTAGGAGAAAATATCTGCAAACCGCAGAGCCGACAGAGGACTAGTATATACCCTAGAATATATAATAAAGTCTCAAAACATTAAAACAAAAAAACAAGGGGCGCCTGGGTGGCTCAGTTGGTTAAGCCTCTGCCTTCGGCTCAGGTTGTGATCTCAGGGTCCTGGGACTGAGCCCCACGTCGGCTCCCTGCTCAGTGGGGAGTCCACTTCTCCCTCTGTCCTTGCCCCTGCTCGTTCTCTCTCTCTCAAATAAATAAAATCTTTAAAAAAAAGCAAGCCAGGGTGCCTGGGTGGCTCAGCTGGTTAAGCGACTGCCTTCGGCTCAGGTCATGATCCTGGAGTCCCTGGATCGAGTCCCGCATCGGGCTCCCTGCTCGGCGGGGAGCGTGCTTCTCCCTCTGACCCTCCCCCCTCTCATGTGCTCTCTCTCTCATTCTCTCTGTCTCAAATAAATAAATAAAATCTTTAAAAAAAAAAAGCAAGCCAATTAGCAATTAGCAAATGGACAAAAGACAAGAACAGACATTTCACCAAAGATGATACGCTGATGGCAAATAAGCATATAAAAAGATGTTCAACATCATTAGCTATCAGGGAAATGAAAATTAAAACTGCAATGATATCACTACATATCTATCAGTATGGCTAAAAGGAAAAAAAAATCGTGAAAATATCAAATGCTGTTGAGGACCCAAATTAGATGTATCATACATCACGGGTGGACATGTAAAATGGTATACCCACTCTGGAAAAAAGTGCAGCAGCTCCTCATAAAACTAAACATGCAACTACCATATTACCAGGAATTACACTCTCAGACATATCCCAGAGAAATGAAAACTTCTGTTCATATAAGAAATCTATACATAAATGCTCACAGAAGCTTTACTTGTGAGTAGCCAAAAACTGGAAACATCCCAGATGTCCCACAACCCAGTAAATGTGTAAAATAAACTGTGGTGCATACATGCTATGGAGTATTAGTCAGCAACTAAAAGGATCGAACCATTGATACACGTAATTTAGATGGATTTCAGGGGAATTACACTGAGCGAAAAATAAATAAATAAAGCCAACATCAAATGGTTATATGATGTATGATTCCATTTATATAGTATCTTGAAATGATAAGATTTTAGAAATGGGTGAACAGATTGGTGGTTTCTAGGAATTAGGAACTGGGTTAGAGATGTGGGAGGAAAGTGGGTGTGGCAATAAAGGGGGAATATGAGGAATTCTTACGGTAATGGAACTGTTCTGTATTTTGACTATGGTAATGGATATACAAACCTACACATGTGATAAAATTGGGTATAACGAAACACACAAACACAATACAAATAAAACCGGGAAAATCTGAACAAGACAGATTATGCTAATGTCAATATCCTGGTTGTGTTACTGTACTACAGCTTTACAAGACATTAGCACTGGGGAAAACTAGATAATGAATAAATAGGACCTCTGTATTATTTCTTCAGCACCTCTATATGATTTCTTACTAGTACATGTGAATGTACAATTAACTCAAATAGTAAAATGTACAAATTTCAATGATGACGACTAACACACACAAATAAGGTTTGGATTCCCAACCTCTTTTCACAGAAGTGCCTGCTCAATAGAATAGGCACATAATATGGCCCCCAGTTTATATGACGTGATAGTTTTAACAAATCTGTTCTCACTACTTAATATGGTTGGCCATCTTCTAGCTTTACGATCTAGGTTTCCTCATTGTTACATGCCTGTTAAGCTAAAGCCATATTTTAAGGTTTTGTATTCGGTTAGGATGCTGTTTAAAAGCAACCTTGAAATCTCAGGAGCTGAATATAATTAAGGTTTATTTTTCATTCAGAAAGGGGAAGAAAGAGATAGGAAGGGGGCAAGGAAAAAAGAAAGAGAGAGAGAGGACATTGTCCTCCTATTTGTCTTAGCTACTTTTAAGAAGATTCCTAGCTTATTAAAATTAAAGTAACATTCAGAATAAATATACGTGAATTCTCAGTACTAACTATGGTCTGATGGGAAGAAGAGTGTTTCTAGAGAATGGACAAAGCTCTCATCTCTGCCATGGGAATGCTCATCCTGGTCTTGCTAATGACACATTAAGTTGGTGATGTGAAGATATTGCTTGTGTACAGCACTACCCATCATACAAAATTAATAAAATATACATTTCAAGGGCGCCTGGGTGGCTCAGTTGGTTAAGCGACCGCCTTCGCCTCAGGTCATGATCCTGGAGTCCCGGGATCGAGTCCCGCATCAGGCTCCCTGCTTGGCAGGGAGTCTGCTTTCCCTCTGACCCTCCTCCCTCTCATGCTCTCTGTCTCTCATTCTCTCTGTCTCAGATAAATAAATAAAATCTTTAAAAAAATATATACATTTCAAGGAAAGGCATAAAAAGAAAAGATCGTGAAGCTATCCTGAATTCCTGGAGACAACATGGTGGAAACAAGGTAGTAGAATTATTACATTATATCTTAAGTGGTCCTCAGACAGTCATCCCATTGAAATATCACTTACTATTCAAGTCTCATTTCAATTCTACCTCTTCCAGGAAATCAACTGAAGATTAGGTTTCTCTTTCTTTGCTGCCCCCACCCCCACACTTAGAACCTGTTCAAGGCAGTGTGCCATTGATGTTTATACCTCCTATACCGATCAACAGTGCCTTGGCCCATAGTAGGTGTTTTGTATTTAACAGTCACAGCTACGTGGTTTTGACTTGTATCTGAGAGAACACATTCCCATTATACAGTACTTCAGTTTTCAAAATGGCTATACATATTATTTTATTTGAGTCCCACAATATCCATCAGGATAGACAGAATTAAAAACTCAAGAAGGTAAGGTTCAGTAACTTCCCAAAGGCCAAACCTAATGAAAAATGATACCAGGATTCATATCTTCAGACTCCCATCTCCGAGTGCTTTTTCTATTACAGTGTGCCTATTTGTCAAATGCTGTGAAGAGTTTAAAGAAAAAGTACTATGTTGAGCTAATAATTGGCACCACAGAATAATGCTATTTGTTGTCCTTTCAAACACTGAAGTGCTCAAAATAAGGCAGGCCTATCTGAACCCCATCTAGGGAGATTTCATTGGTGAAATACTATCAGGCCATTTTATCTATGAGGTAGCCATACAGCATGGGCCCCAAAACAGCATTATAGCAAGACTCCAACATATTTATAGTTTTTAGTCACTAGTAGGAAGAAAATTGCTTTGGAGAAAAATCTGTATATCTCACAAACAATATAAATCCTGCTATTTGGGAGTGATTTAAATCATGTTACATATAATTCATCTGGGGAGGCTCTCCAGCTGAGGAAATTCACTTGGGCACAAAATGTACATAAGCAGGATTAGTGAGAAATCTAATTTTGCAGATGCATTGAGTGTATTTCAAATCTGGATTTACATATAGAAAAGGAATGTTAGAAGTGGAGCTCCGAGAATGTTAACCATCACGCACTATTTCCTAACAGGAGCTGAAGACTTCATCATGTTTAACCTTCATACCCTAATCTTACCTACAAGAGATTATTTAGAATCAAGGAACAATAATGTGACAATAAATCTATCTTGTCTGTAAAGGGGAGTGGAGACGAGGAGGTAGCTCATTAAACAATGGAAAGACATAAAATACCTTTCAGTTAACTGCAGTGGAAAGAAGCGAGTACCTGTCTCTGTTGAGCTTGAGAGACCCTTAGAGTGAGCTGCCACATCTCTGGCAGATCAAGAGCATTTTCTTCTCAAGTATCAGAAGTGGAACACTACACTCCAGAACACAATAGATGACCTTGCTGATCAACCAATGTCACCAAGATTTTTCAAAGAATTTAAGAAAAAGAGGAGGTAAAAGAAACCACCTTCATCAGTAAATCAGATTTTGTTTTCGAGGATGAAAAGGAAGACATTTTATTTGGAATTCAAAGGCATCTTTTGGCATCTCAGCATTTGATGCTCTTCAGATATAAGAGGGATGAAAGTAAACTAATAAAAATATTTTTAAAGCATTTACCTGGACCAAGCTTCTTAAAAAAAATATGGCACGGTGACTATAGTTAATAATACCGTATTGCATATTTGGAAGTTGCCAAGAAAGCAGATTTTAAAAGTTGTCATCACAAGATTCTTATGATGAGCAAAAAAATTTTTTTTAACTATGTAAGGTGACAGATGTTAACCCGACTTATTGTGGCAATCATTTCACAATATATACAAATAATGAATCATGGCATTGTGCCCCTGAAAATAATATAATGTTATATGTCAAATCTACCTCAATTTTGCCTTAAAAAAAAAAAAGGTTTAAAAATACCCAACCCTGAAAACTCTAATTTAAAATAATCCCCTTGGGCGCCTGGGTGGCTCAGTTGGTTAAGCGACTGCCTTCGGCTCAGGTCATGATCCTGGAGTCCCGGGATCGAGTCCGCATCGGGCTCCCTGCTCGGCAGGGAGTCTGCTTCTCCCTCGGACCCTCCCCCCTCTCATGTACTCTCTTTCTCATTCTCTCTGTCTCAAATAAATAAATAAATAAATAAAAATCTTTAAAATAATCCCCTCAAACAATAAATATTAACATTGGGTAAAAATGAATTATAGTTGTGACATATCACAAAAAAGCTGCTTCTCTGAAATGATCCTGAAGGCATTTTATGCAAGAGTTAGTCACACCACACTAGACAACTAAGAATGTTTTACATCAAAAAGAAAAAATAAGGTGATCAGAGACCGGTGCTAATGGGAATGTATTTTGGAAACATCACAAAATTCCTTCTGGCATTTTTAGTTACTCCAAGGAGTCTTCTCTTTCTTCCCTAAATAGCAGTCAAAATGTTGTAAGCAGATATTAAATAATTATGGGGCTGTAACCCATAAGAGACGGCAAAGATCATGGATGAAATATATTTTAGTCATGATGCTTTCGGACACTTCACCAAAAAAGCAAAATGTCATGAAAATACTCAAGGAACTTGTAGAACTTACAAAGAATGATAAGTTTAAGATTTTATGCCGCCCATCCCTTTATTGTGGCATGTAATAAATATTAATGTTATGGACCCAACAATGGTTTGGTATATGGAGAAACAAAAAATGCCTGTCCTTCGCCCCTACCTCCCCCGCTCTGTAAGAGAAGTAGCTCCATATATTTAAAATGAATAGCAAATTAGCTCAGATTGATTGTCAACTCTGTCCTAAGTGGTCCCAGAAGAGCTGGAGCTGCTGCAGTGTCAGTGACTGCCAACTCAGAAGACAGATGTGTGACTGCAGCATTACCATCAAGCAAACCTTGAAATAAGGCTGTAAATTTTTACAGAGAAAGACAAAAGAGGAAAGTGGTATTTGGCTATCGCTACTATTAACTCTCAATTATCTATACTGATCAGGAGGAAAAGAGGCAGAGATAATGTTAAACAATGGATGAGTATCAAATTTGAGAACTGGTCAATATCAGCACATGTTCAGACATTCCCTGATTCAATGCTCTCGTATTTAATCTCTGACCACTTTCCAGCTCAGTCCCATCACAGTCAGTTCTACGGAGTTTGGAGAAGAAAAGGGGCCGGCTTCTCTATAACTCATTCATGAATACTGAACAGTTGATTGGACAGTGCAATCTTTTAACATATTTAAAGTATACTGTGTGGTTTCTAAGTCACTTTTAAAGATACACTGATTTTTAAGTTAAATACATGGTCCTATTAGCATTACAGTTGCTATGTCTTACAATAGGAAAAAAATTCATACCAATGTTAAGGATATTAAACCACAAAAACATTCCCCATAAGCCTTTTAAAATACAGATTTTGACATTAAAATCATTTTTAAAAATCTATACAGTTACGGGTGCCTGGGTGGCTCAGGCGGTTAAGCATCTGCCTTTGGCTCAGGTCATGATCCCCAGGACCCAGGGTCCTAAGATGGAGCCCTGCCTTGGGCTCCCTGCTCAGTGGTTAGCCTGCTTCTCCCTCTCCCTCTGCCCTTTCCCCTGCTTGTGCTCTCTCTCTTTTTCTCTCTCTCAAATAAATAAAATTTAAAAAAAAAAAAACCCTATACAGTTAGAGATTTTTCTTCAGGAAAAAATATATTATTTCCATTGCTAAGATAACACATGAATTAGTTTTTCTAAAACTATTATTTGCATGTGAGTTTAACCTTAAACTTCTCAGGCCACAGACCATTTCAGCAGATGTGATCTCATTAACTATTAAAAAGCAAAATAAACCACCACCACCACCAAAAAAAAAAAAAAAAAAAAAAAACTAAACTCTCTTGGCATAATTAAAGCCTGACACTCTCTATTACTTGATCATGTTATTTCCTGATATGAAAATGAAAGGTTCCTTGGATGGGAACAGCAAAAAGAAGCCCACAGCAGTAGGAATTACTGGGCTTTTCCCCCTCTCTTCATCATAACCTCCACTGTCTCAGTTGAGAATCTACAGGAGACCTCATTGCGTCTCCAGCTCAACTGAATTTTAAGCAAAAAAGTAACTCCCAGTAATCATTACTATCCATAGTCTTATTCTTTTTACCCTGTGTTGACTAAGAAATTTACCCAGTTAGAAAAGATGTCCGACACAAAGTACTACGATTATCATACTTTGAAAACCCTTGTCCTCTACTGTTGGTACATGATTAAGATTTTTTTTTTTAACATCCAGTGATGCCTACATTAGAATTGTTTTGAGAGCATACCAGGAGAAATAATACTGTTCTGGTAGTCAGGAAATTTGAATTCTGGTCCTAGCTTTGCCAGTAATGAGCTGTGTGTTCTTAGGGAAGTCATTTAACCTGTCTGGGCCACGGTTTCTTCATTTATATGAAGTAAGTCCTCTGCAGCACTAGCTGGAAAACATTGGCTGAGAGCCTTGATATTTCACTTATGACAAAGAAGATCCCAGCCAAGAGAAAAAAATTACTGTAATCTTTCTTTACAGCATATTTACACTTTGACATCCCCCTAACTCCACCCAAGATACATTGCTCTCTGTAGGAAAATATGCAACACACAGGAAGACAACTGAGTCAAACTGCATAATCTCATTCCTCTGTGCTTTCCAGTCACTGGCATTCCATCTCAGCCATTCTTACAACTTCTCCAAGGTAAGTAATTTTCAGTGATAATCTTCCTGGAAATGCCTTCCCTAGACCAATTTAATAGCTACTTTTTGAATCAAATGGCTTTGTTGTCTTTCTCCTCTCTCTCTCTCCTATACACAGTAATCTCTGATAAAGAGTTCTGCCATTGTTATTTACTAACCACCAACCTGGGCCAGGCACTGCTTCAGGAAAGTTCAACATTGTTTCTTTTAGTCCTTATAAAAGGACCCTGAAAGGTAAATATTCTTCCTTATTTTTCAAATGAGGATATAGACTCAGGGAGATTAAGTAACAGTTAAGGTCACACAACTATTAAGTGGTAATGCCTTGACTTGAACCCGTCCATACCTATCAGACTCAGAAACTTCTCCCTATCAGGTAATTAATGCTAAAGCAATATAGAACTTAACATCCCTCTGATGGTTCAAAAGAGTTTAGAAAGGGAGAGGACACTTCTTCTGAGAGAAGGAAGTAAAGGTGGAGGATGGTACAGGTATGTCTAGAAGGGAAAAAAAGGTAAAGAAGTTCATGGCTGATGACCTCTATTAATGAAGAGAATAAGGAATCTGGAAATGAGAAATGAGAAAAGTTGTATTATTTTCATACTACATCTTTAAAAAAGAGTAACAATTGCCTAACTAGCCCCCATTTATCTCAATTACTGAGGTCTCACTAATACTCCTTATTTTAGGCAAAAGTCTATAAAAATTATTTTCCCTATATTTTTATTTTAAATCCATGGAAAGTTGAGAGAATAGTAAAAATCACAAACTTGTATATCCTTTATGTAGATTAACGCCCTGTTATTATTTTGCCTCAAATTGCTCAATCTCTTTCTCTTCACAAGATTTTGGTTGAACCACTTGAAAGAAAACTAGTCATGACACTTCTCTAAATAATGTAGCATAAAGCTTCTAAGAATAAAATGTTTTCCTACACAATCACAGTAACACACGTAAAAAAATAAAAAAATTCATTAATATCATTTAATATACAGTTCTTATTCAGTTTCCCCAATTGTTCTAAATAACATCTTCTTGAGAAAACATAGGTGATAAGCTCCTTGACATCGGTCTTGGCAATGATTTTTTGGATCTGACTCCAAAAGCGAAGGTGACAAAATTAAAAAACAACAACAACAAATAGGACTATATTTAAAAAAAAAAAATCTGCACAGCAAAGGAAACCATTAACAGAATGAAAATGCAACCCACTGAATGGGAGAAGATATTTGCAAATGATATATCCAATAAGGGGTTAATATCCAAAATATATAAAGAACTTATACAACTCAATACCAGAAAAACAATCCAATTAAAAATGGGCAGAAGACATGAATAGATATTTTTTTCAAAGAAGACACACAGATGGCAAACAGACATATGAAAAGATGCTCAGCATCAGTCATCATCAGGGAAATGAAAATCAAATTCACAATGAGATATCACCTCTACCTGTCAGAATGCCTATTATCAAAAAGATAAGAAATAACAAGTGTTGGTGAGAATGTGGAAAAACAAGGACCCTCATGCACTTTGGTGTAGGCACTATGAAAAACAGTATGGAGGTTCCTCAAAAAATTAAAAATAGAACTACCAATGACCCAGCAATTCCAGTACCATGTGTTCATCTGAAGAAAATGAGAACACTAATTTGAAAAGATATACATGCCCTTTGTTAATTGCATCATTATTTACAATAGCCAAGATATGGCCCTAGTCTTTAGTGTCCATTGCTGGATGAATGGATAAAGAAGATTTGGAACACAGAGAGGAGGTGGATGGGGGGATGGGTGAAATAGGTGAAGGGGATTAAGAGTACACTTATCATGATGAGCACTGAGTAATGTACAGATATTGTTGAATCACTATATTATACACCTGAAACTAATACAACATCATTAATTATACTGGAATTAAAAATTTTTTTAGAAAAAGAAGATTTGGTATACACACACACACACACAATGGGATACTACTCACCCATAAAAAAATGAAATCTTGCCATTTGTGACAACAAGGATGGAACTAAAGGGTATTATGCTATGTGAAATAAGTCAGACAAAGACAAATACCATATGATTTCACTTATATGTGGAATCTAAAAAACAAATGAACAAACAAAACAAAACAAAACTCATAAATACAGAGAACAGCACAGTGTTTGCTAGAGAGGAGAAGGCGAAATGGGTGAAGGGGGTCAAGAGGTACAAACTGCAATTATAAAATAAATAAGTCATGGGGATGTAATGTACAGCATGGTGACTATAGTCAATAATACTTTCGTGTATACTTGAAAGTTGCCAAGGAAGTAAATACTAAAATTTAATATCACTAATCATAAGAAAACAATCAGACATTCTACAGCTAGAGACATTTTGGAAGATAATGTAGTATTCTTCTAAAAAATGTTTAACTGAATAAAATCACAAAATAATCAGACACTCTATGTGTAACACATTGTGAAATATAATTGGCTTGGGACTTTTTAAAAAAAGTCAGTCATGGGAAACAAAAAAAATTCAAGAAAAATTTTTTTGTAATTCTGTATGATGATGGTTGCTAACTAGACTTATTGTGATGATCATTTCACAGTGTATATAAATGTTGAATCATTATTTGTACACCTGAAACTAATACAATGTCATAGTTCAATTATACCTCAATAAAAAATAAAAAGAAAGGAAGGCAGGCAGTAAGAAAGGAAGGAAGGCAAGGAAAGAAAGGGGGAAAGAAAGCGAACGAGAGAATGAAAGAGAGAAAGAACAAAAGAATGAAAGAAAGAAGGAGAGAAGAGAAGAAAGTCTTCTTGGTTTTGATCCAGTATCCAAAATTAACATAGTAGACGACTTAATTGTTATGTTTCTTTTAATCTGAGACAATCCCCTTAACTTGGTTTTGAATTTTTTTTGTTTCCCATGACTGACTTTTTAAAAAGTCCCAAGCCAATTATGTTTCACAATGTGTTACACATAGAGTGTCTGATTATTTTGTGATTTTATTCAGTTAAACATTTTTTAGAAGAATACTACATTATCTTCCAAAATGTCTCTACCTGTAGAATGTCTGATTGTTTTCTTATGATTAGATTCAGATGAACCAGTTTTGATAAGAATATTACATCTATGATATTGTATATTTCTTATCATGTCAGATCAAGAGGCACATGGAGTTATCCCACTATTAGTGATATTAAATTTTATCACTTGGTTAATGTGGTACTTGTCAGATAGTTCTGTTGTAAAGGCACATTTTCTTCTTTAAAATTTTTAAGTAATGTGTGGAGTGATACTTTTGAGACCATGTAAATATCCTGTTCCCCAACAATCTTAAACTCAGTGGTATTAGCATTTACTGATGACCCTTGCCTGAATCATCATGATGCTGGGGAGGCAAAATGGTGGCTTTCTCACTAAACTGTACAATTAAAATGGGTGAAATTGTGCTCGCTTAGGCAGCACACATACTAAAATGGGTGAGATTTATGATATGTAAATTATACTTCAATAAAACTGCTTTTTTAAATTAACCCAGTAACATGCAATCTGTATTTAGTCCATTCCTTCTAGCATATTTTTTCTGCCAAGAAATGACTGACAGCTGAAACATTTTATAAATGAGGCAAGGTATTCAAGATCAGGGTAAGCTTAATAATGCTCTGTTGAAATTTTTTTAATTGTGATTCTCTAATTCTATCATTCTCTCCACAATTATTAGCTGTCACACTTCTATAAAGGCTTTTCCCTGCACTTCCCATTTCTCTCTCTCTCCCTCCCCCTCCCCACTTTCTCCCTCTCCTCCTCCCTCTCCTATCACTGCAGATTCATGGATTTCCCCCCCTCAGTGTATTATAATAATCCATTACTGATATTCTTTTTGATGTTCAAACCATTCTAATTTGGCCAATAGAAGCCCATTCAAGCACAGTTTTGTGTCCTGATATAACACCATTAGTTTTGAACAATCTATTTTCTTCTATGAAAAGTTCCCGGGGTGCCTGGGTGGCTCAGCCGGTTAAGCATCTGACTCTTGACTTCTGCTCAGGGTCCTGAGATCAAGCCCCAGGTCACGCTCTGTGCTGAGCATGGAGCCTACTTAAAATTCTCTCTCCCTCCCTCTCCTTCTGCCCCCTTTCCCATGCTTGTACTCTCTCTCTCTCTTTCTCTCTCTCAAAAAATAAAAATAAAAAAGTTCCAAACTCAACCTGCACATTCCCTGCCTGAAACCTGAGATTAGATATTTCCCCAAGAAGCCTTGGTTACTTTTAATGGGAATGGTTTTTAGAAACCAAGATTTAGGTTCTTGATGTGCTGTTCATTGCTACTGGGGTTAGTCATTGCTTCTTGGCCCTTTCTATAAACAGAACAAGGGACCAGGAAGTCATACTAATATTTGCATCAAATTTACAATGCAAACATAAAAGAAGGAACAGAATAGTATCTTCTATTTTATCTTGTCTTCCATTATCATCACTATCCTTATGCCTCTGCTTTTTCCTACAATATATAGGATGGCAATAATATCATTATTATATAGTATAATTCTGAAACTAACAATAACCTATTAAGAAAGTTTAAGATTTCTTTGCAGTTCTTTCTGTCCTTAAATTATATACTAGTAAGAATGTACTATCAAGAACACCATGTTCAAAAGTTATCTGAGCTGGATGATTATGTTATAGTTACCCAGGTTTGCTTGGTTTCAGTTTGTATGTATCCAATTTTAGCATTTGTCTTTCTTCCCAGTATTTTTGGCTTAATTCTAGTTTTTGAGTATTTAAACTTTTATGTGGGCCAAAAATCAAAACTATATTAAGAGGTATACATAGAGAAGTCCTGCTTCTGTCCCTATCTCCCCAACCTCATTCCTATACAGCCCCTATTTTCATTAGTTTCTAGTTTATTCTTACTGTGTTCCATTTTATAAAAACAAGCAATTATAGTTCTTCAGAATTAATGTATACATACTGTAAGTTAAGTTAAACCCCTATAACCAAGCTCTCATTTGAGTGTGGTCGTGGTGCACAAAACCTGACTTGTGTCACATTTTCTACTTGCAATAACAGATAGCTTCACATACAAATAAACTCCCACCTGAATTCCGATTAATCCACTGTAGAGAGTCCATATGAGCATTCAGGATCTTGCAGATCTGCTGAAGCTAAAAACACATACAAAATTTTTAATTATGATAATTCTGATATGGTAAACAAAACAAACATAAAAAATTGAAATTAGGAAATGACTTTTCCTTTCTTTTGGTAAGAAATGGACTGAGGATATATAAAGTATTAATGGCTTTTTTTTGCTATTTCATATTTGTAATGTTCATTACATCTTTCTATTATTTCAATCTAACTATTTTGTAACTGTCAAGAATTTGACTCCTGTAATTCAATAAGACACTGACTACTACAGTACAAAAATAAGTTAAAAAAACACTAAGAGACATTTCACAAGACACAAAATTCATATAAAATTTAAAATACTACTTTTTTCAACCAAATCAGCAATTTTTTGTTGAGGTATAACTGACAGATAACATTCTATTAGTTTCAGGCATATAACGTAATGGTTTGCTATTTGTATATATTGCAAAATGATCACCACAATATGTCTTGTTAACATCTATCACCATATGTAGTTAAAAACTTTTTTCTCTTGTGATAATAACATTTAAAGATCTAATCGCTTAGCAATTTTCAAATTTGCAATACAGTATTATTAACAATAGTCGCCATGCTGTACATTATCATCCCCATAACTTATTTTATACCTGAAAACTTGTACCTTTTGACCACCTTCACCCATTTCACCCACCACCCAACCCTGCCTCTGGCAACCACCAATCTGTTCTCTGTATCTATGAGCATGTATTTTTGGTGTTGGTGTTTTTAAATTCCACACATAAGTGTGATCATATGGTATTTGTCTTTCTCCGTCTCACTTAATTTCACTTAGCATAATGCCCTCAAGGTCCAACCATATTGTTGCAAATAGCAAGATTTCCAAGTCAGCAATTTTTAATAAATGGTAATACTCAGTTGTCAACTGTGTGGAGAAAATAGGTACATTCTTATACAGCCTATAGTAATAAAAATTGACCCAACCCTTCAAAATGTAATTTTTACAATATATATCAACAGTCTTAAAATATTCATACCTTTTAACTCAATATATTCTACTTCTAGGAACCTATCCAGAGGAAATAATCAGATCTAAACATAACTGGTCATTACAGAGTAACTGTATAATGGCAAAAAATTGGAAACAGTCTCTCCATCAATTTAAAACAGTAATTCAACATATTATGGTAAAATCACCTCTAATGAAATATTATAAAGTCATAAATATTTTCAAAGATTTCCAGTTTTCAAAGAATGCTTAAAATTTTGAGAAAACACTGTGAAAGAATATGAAATGAAGACAGAATACAAAACTCCATATACGTATGTTTCCAATGCTATTTAAAACAAAAGGAGAATTTTTACCAGCATAGCAAAAAGACTTGGAAAAAATATACCAATATATTAGCAGGGTACTGGTAATAGAGGTGATTTAATTTTCTTCACAGATTTCCGTATTTTCCAAGCTTAATACATTGAGTAAGTATATGTATTAACTTTGTAATGAGACACACTAGACATTTAAAATTTCTTAGAATGCTTTTGAAGACTATTCTAGTAAAGTCCAGGATAATAATGGAAGTAGGAGGAAATGAAAATGTTACCACACTTAAAAGAACAGTATGTAATGAAAACAGAAATTTCGTGTATTTTAACATAACAAATAGAAATACAACTTGTAGTAGGAACAATGAGTTTTTGTAAGAAAATGTAACTGAAGACCATATACCACAATATGGATCTGCTTAATAAAAATTTTAGGTATTAGGTGGTCTCTCCCATCTCCCCCACACTCCCCTACTCTCTACCCCATCCCCCACCACTGCCCCTGCATACAAACAGTAAAAATAAACAGGTAAATCCCAACACTGTGAATAGTGTTAAACACTGTGGCTATTTTTCTACCCTGGTGTATGGCCCACAGTAAGGAAGCTTTGTTGATCTGGTTACAATAAATTATCTTCAAGAATATTATTGTTCAGGGCGCCTGGGTGGCTCAGATGGTTAAGCGTCTGCCTTCGGCTCAGGTCATGATCCCAGGGTCCTGGGATCGAGTCCCGCATCGGGCTCTCTGCTCCTTGGGAGCCTGCTTCTCCCTCTGCCTCTCTCTCTCTCTGTCTGTCTGTCTCTCATGAATAAATAAATAAAATCTTTAAAAAAAAAAAAAAAAAAAGAATATTATTGTTCAGCAAATGTTTTCTCTGCTTCTTGCCCAGTGATTTATGCTATCTGAGAAAAGAGATGAATTGTTGCTGATCTCTTGCTTCTTTTGTCCTGCTATTGAGCAGCAATTATCTTTAATTCACTCATCTTAAACATCTCAATCACCCTTGTGAGGAAAAACAAAAAGAAAAGACTCACACCATTTACTCCCCACTACCAAAATAAAACAATCCAAGTAGAAAAAAAGGATAAGGATAGGATTACAGTCCCTTTTTACTTACTCTGTTCAGGTTTTCTTATTTTATTTCAACACAGAGAGACTAGATTTCAGCTCTGCCTCATGTCTAAATCTGCATGTATTTATTTATGCATAAAAATTCTTTTATAATTGTGGACTTTATAATCACAATGCTGAGCTAATATTTCATAAAAAGAAAACTTATATTCTGTCAACTCTTGATCATCTATGTGAACACAAGGAGATGGTAGCATGGATAATCCCAGACTAATTTGTATTTGTCTTTGTTCAATTTTAGATTCACCCAAAGTAGAGAATGGCATACTTTTTATAGCTAGAGGGGACTTCAAGATCATTTAAGTCCACCCTTGACATTTTGCAAAAGAAGGAGCTAAGATCCAGAGAGATTAAGTGACTTAAATAAGATTCTAATGCTTTCTCAACTATACCATGCTGTCTCTTTATAATTAAAAAAAGCTAGTAATGTGTACATAGATAAAGAACTGTCTGTATGATTGGACAAAGAGCTTACTAAAGAATAATCACGATATATATTCTTTGTCCTCACCTACCCAGATTCTGGCCCCACTCTGAATTATACTCAACAGACAGAGAGTACAATGGGAGTTCCTACAATGGGAGATTCCTCTTACCATTACTGCCAGGGAGTGAGAAAGGGGAAAAAGGAGAACTCCCATTTAGTTGCTAAGACAATTGGGAAAGGTAGAGGAAAATAAGCTCTTTAATTAGAGCATAGATAAAGGGGAAAAGTACCAATCCTTTCCTATGGCCAAATTAATTCAAAACATCTCAACCCTCTAATTGGAGCCTCAGGTTTATTTTCCCATGCTAAAGTACACTGACATTATGAGGTAGGTAGATTGTACAAGGCAGGGGGAAACCTAATAATCACATCTAACAAAGTTTCTATGGAAAAATATATTTTAAGACTCAAATAGTTGACTTACCAAACTTTTAAGACATAACCCAGTCATAAGTTAAGGATTGCCTGGATATACCTAATAAACCCAAACATACATACTCACACTTACATGAATCCATAGAAAAACATGTAAAAGGAAGAATGAAATAGCCAATGAGTAAGGGAACAGAAAAGTAAGTGCAGGGACATATTTAGCTATGTGAAGAACAGGGAGAAAACCCTGAACATTTAAGGAGGAAAGTCGTCTTTTTTTTTTTTTACGCTCCTGAGAATAATCACAAAATCTCAAACTTTTCTGCTCCTAAATCTTTCCTGCCCCACTTAACCATACCCCAAAGTTCATATCTGTCTGTAGAGGCAGGTAAGGAGCACAAGAAGACAGCACTAGCTAAAGGAACTCACAGAATGTTAAGTTCACACTAAAATCTTGGTTGTCTAAAGAGATAAAGCAGTTCACACACCGGGTCAGTAGTGTCAGCAGGACTTCCAAATGTATTCAGGTGCTCAATAATGTCCTTGAGATCTTGGGCCATTCGTTTCAGCTGAGCATCTATATTTTCTGCTAATTTATAACTGAAAAAGCAGGTAAAATAGAGATTAACAAGAAATGCTTTCGCCGCTATGTCTCGTTACTGACATACAAAGATGATCCTGCCAGCTGGATTTTCACCAAGTCCCCCTGCCTTCTAAGTAGGTCTCAGTTATGACAAAATGGCACATTTTTATGTAGGCGGCATTCATGACCTTATTATTACCATATTCTAAAAAGACTCCATAGGTGAAGGCTTTTAAGCATCTCGGCATTTTTATAGTCACCTATTTACCCTCTGGATAATGTCCTGGGGAGCTCTGAAGCAATGAAACTCTTTTTAGCTCTTACAATGAACTCATAAGACATTTAGATACATGATACAGTTATTCGGTGTTTAGGAGTATTCAATAAGTGCTGAGATGTCTTCAATGATTTTAAATACGTAAATTTTCAAAGTAAAACCTTATATAAATATACTCCATCATCCAACAAAAGATGTTTTGAGAAATGAGATTAACAATAATCAAAGGCAGATAAATCTGCTAAGTTCATAGCAAATATTAGTTGGCTAAATTCTCAAGATTTCCACCTGAACTATTTACACACATACATACATACACACTTAACCTAGTCAATAATATGTTTATGAATTAAAGTGATCAGAGTTTTTCAACCTTAATGTCTATAAAGATAAAAGGATTCAATGAGATTTATTGATGACTATCTATCGCCTTTCTGTCCCAGAGTATTTAAAGGTAATTGGTTACCTTGATTGGTGAAGGTCCTACTGAAGATTCCATCACAATATAAATCTGACTACATAAAAACAATTGGAAAGAACTATGTTTCATTATTCCTTCAAATTACAGTTAGGTACTCATGGCCAAAAGTGTAAGTCTCTAGGTTTCAAAAAATGAGAGAGTGCATAGAAAGCAATGCAAAGAAAAAAAAAAAGATTCACAAAGGCTGAAATACAAAAGCAGAAATAGAACTAGGATCCATACAGATTAGCCTTACTTACCATATTTAATGCACCTACAAAAAAGTTAATTAGCAAGCCTTTAGAAAATAAGCTCAGTCTTAACTCACTAATAATTCAGTACCAAAGGGAGTCTGATTTGGTCTCAGTCTGGTTTATGTAGCACATTCAGACAAGTTTTCCTAATAACACTTTATTATTTGGCCTGATTACCAAATTTCAGTTCCGGAGAGATAAAGTTACTGTGGGGACACTTGATAATATTATCAACAAAAAGACTGAATCTCACACACACACAAAAATATATTCAGCCCAAGACACTGACAAAATCATTCCATTTTTGAAAGCTGTACAGTCTGTCCCCAGATTAACAAATTGCCTTTAAAATAGCCAATGATTTATCACTGAAGCAATTGCATGAACATTAGGTTTAAAAGAGTCCATATAAACAGGAGACCATAAATATCCCACGATACTATGACACCACACACATAAAACTTGTATTTCTAATTTAAGAACAAACTTGACAAATATAAAAACTTTACAGTGGTCGAGTATAAGCTTGAGATTAATAAGTGTACAAAATGCTATAAAACAAAACTGCCAGAATGATTACTTCATTTTCAAGCATCTTGAAAAGTTAAACGGAAAACAGCCAAATAAGTTGATAAATGGCAACTACAAGAATTTGTCCTTTTCTACCAATTTTTATTCCCTGCCCTTCAATTCTATTTTTTCCCTTTTTTTTTAAAGTAGCTAAGTTTTGTCCCATTCCTTGATCCTTATTCAGTTACTTACGTCTTTCCATGCTCCTGATCTGCATGCTGCAGATAAGCAGACCCACTCTGGTCCTTCACAAACTCCTCTAAAGGGGTCAAGAGATCTTCCAGTTCCTTCTGCTGTGACAGGATAAAATCCAATTCTTGTTCCAGCCTAAAAAAAACAAGTCAATGGAAGGGCCGATGAAAGGAATTTGGAGCGTCAAAATCAATGTCAAAAATTACAACAAGGAAAAAAGAATGGACAAAGAAATAGATCTTTAATCTTTCAACCTAGGGAGTCTAAGGTTCTACCTCTGCTGATCCAGTTTCACTTTTTCCACTTCTCCATGTAAAGTAGTAATCTATAAAGGAAAACAAGAATACAATAATGTAAATATTTGAATTTATGTTGTAATTTTAAGGCAATATTAATTTTCTCATATACACTTCAAATATGAACAATTTCCTAATTCAACTCGTTACAAAGGAAAATATTTTTCAGTTGATCACCAATATTGGGATAGAAAATTAACCACAAAACACAGGTCTGTGTACAATGCTCTTGTACAATGCAGGTAGATTAATGAGACTTTGAAAATACTTGTACAATACAGGTAGATTAATGAGACTATCTTCTTACCTTCTCACCATTTTCAATCAATGTACGGTCCCAAGCATTGACCTGAGTGGCCTGGTGAAGAAAGTACCTCTCTTGATCCTCTAAATCAAGGTTCCATTTGTTTATCAGACCCTCCAGCTGACCGTATGTCATTACGGGAGTTACAATTGCACTAAAAAAAGGATACAGTAAGATCATATGATCATATTTTTAAAAGTATAACTGTATTTTTTAAATGAATAACATAGGAGGACTTAGAGAAGAAAATAACACATGAGTTTTTCAGACCTGCTCCCCAACAAAACCAGCATAGGTGGTCAAGATTATTTTAAAAACAACCATTTCAAAATCTTTGGAAATGACCCTAAAGGAATATAGCAAAAAAAAAAAAAAAATCTATTAAGAAATCTACCAAATTTCAGTAAGAACAGCTAAAGTCTGTGCCACAGCTGCTCCCTTCCTTCACCCTCAGCTCAGCACGATGCAAGCTCCATCTTGGGTGCATGTGGCCAGAGACAGGACTCCCTCTCCCCATAGCTTTTAGTCAAAATGATCCATTCCCAATCTAAGTAGCATCCACAAAACAGAGTAGGCAGCTGATCTTCCATCCTCCACTGGGCAGAACCGAGGAGAACTCTGATTCCCCTGCTAGGTAGTATCAGATAGGCTAAGCAGGCAGCTGATTTGCCAGCCCGTGACTGGCAGAACCAGGCAATGCTCTGATTCCTTTGCTGGGGCAGTGTCAGCAGGACTGAGCAGAGAGGTAATCATCAATTCTCTGCTCAGTAGAGGCAGGTAGTGTTCTCTTTTCTCTACCAGGGTTCTGTCAGCGAAGGCCAGTGACAAGCTGAATCTAAATACCCACCCAGCAGCAATAAGACTTAATAAAGCAGAGCGAGAAAGGATTAGTTACCGTTAGGCTTCACCGCTTGTCTTCAGTATCAGTGGGACCCAATGGGGAGCTTAACCTCTATACACACCTGGCATCACTGAGACTGAACAAAGTAATGCAAACTGGAGCTAGTAAGGACTCCACTTCCCACAACCCGAGTGTCAGCAAGGCTCAGTGGGGAGCTTAACCTCCACACCTACTGGAGAAATCAAGGCTGAATGAGGCAGGGCAAAGCAGGGCTAGTCAGCACTCTGACCCCCTTTCTCCCCAAAGCCTGTGTCAGCGAGACCCAGGAGGGAGCTAGGCTTCCATACCAAACCAGCACCAAAAGGCTGAATGAAGTGATAAAAGGCATAATAGTTGATATCCTGCTTCCTCACTCCTTTTGTGCCAGTGGTGCCCCAAAGGAAGTTGAAATTCTGCCTCTACCCTGCAGCAACTAAGCAGTATGAGTTAGTACCCCACTTCCTCTTGTTCTGGGGTCCCAGGGACCCAGCTGAGGGCTAAGCTTACATCCCCACTTGAGGCAATGAAGTGGTGTGACCCATTGCCCCACTTTCATGGGGAATGAATCAGCAGGGCTGAGGGGGTAGCTGAACTTCCATACCATTCATCTGCATCGAGGCTTTACTTGTACTGGGGTGGTATGGGCAGGGTCTAGTAGGAAGCTGAAGATACAAACATGCCCAACCCTTGTACTACACCCCAACAAAAGGATTACTTGATTTGAAAAAAAGACTCCCCTAACATAACAGACATAAATGTCCAGAATACAACTGAAAATTATCTGTCCTATCAAGAACCAGGAAAATCACAACTCAAAAGAGAAAAGACAATCCAAAGGCACTGACAGTGAGAGGTATCAGACATTGGAATTCTCTGAAAAGAATTTTAAAGCAACCATCAAAAAATACTCCAATAAGCAATTATGAATTTTCTAGAAACAAACGAAAACTAGAAAATCTCAGCAAAGAAACTGAGGTTACGAAAAACAATCAAATGGAAATTATAGAACTGGAAACTAAAATAACTGAAATAAAAAGCTCACTTAGAGAGTTTGATACTAGAGTGAAGATGACAAAGGATAGAATCAACAAACTTGAGAGTAGATCAATAGAATTTACAGAACAGCAAAGAGAAAAAGACACAAAAAATGAAAAAAAAAATCTAAAGAACCTAGAGGACAATAATAAAAGAGGTAACATTCGTACCATCGGAGGATGATAGATTAGAGAGGAAAAGAGAAAATGGGATTGAAAAAGTATTCTGAAAAATAAAGGTGAAAACTTCCCAAATTTGGCAAATGACATAAATCTACAAATTTAAGATGCTGAGCAAACCCCAAACAGAATAACTCAAAGAAATTTGCACTAAGACACATAATACTTAAATTTCTGAAAACTAAAGATAAAGGAAGAAAAACAATCTTGAAGGTAGCCAGAGAGAAACAACACATTACTTAAAAGGTAATACCAATTCGAATGACAGCATATTTCTCATCTTAAACCATGGAGGCTAAAAGGAAGTGTCACAACATTTTTCAAGTACTGAAAGAAAAAAAAAAAAAACCAAAAACTGTTGACCACAACTTCTCTATCTGGTGAAAATGTCCTTTAGAAATGAAAGGAAAATAAAGATATTCCTTGCAAGATTTTTTTGTTGCTGGCAAACCTACCCTCAAAAATTGGCTAATCAGGGCGCCTGGGTGGCTCAGTTGGTTAAGCGACTGCCTTCGGCTCAGGTCATGATCCTGGAGTCCCTGGATCGAGTCCCGCATTGGGCTCCCTGCTCGGCGGGGAGTCTGCTTCTCCCTCTGCCCCTCCCCCCTCTCATGCTCTCTCTCTATCACTATCTCTCTCAATAAATAAATAAAAATCTTAAAAAAAAAAAATTTGGCTAATCAGGAAAAAAAAAAGAAAACAGAAGAAGGCTTGGAACTTCTTAAAGGAAAGTCAAAATGAACAAAAAGGATAAATATAATAGACTATCCTACTTCTCATGAATTTTTTAGGTCATATTTGATGGCTGAAGCAAAAGGTGTAACACCACATAATGTGGTGTTCAATGTACACAGAGAAATACTTGAGACAATTAAACTTAAAAGGTAAGAAGAGTTAAGGGAGCTAAATGGAATTACCAAAGTGGTAAAATGTCAACATGACTAGACTATTAGAAGTTACGTATGTATACTGTAATACCTAGAGCAACTAGTAAGAAAATTATACAAAGCAATATACTCAGAAACACTATAAAAATAGAACAAAATGGAACCCTAAAAAATGTTTGAGTATCCCATAGGGAAATTAAAAAACAAAAGAAAAACAAAAACAGAAGTAATAAAAGAGCAGACTTGAGCCCTAACATATCAGTAATTAGCTTAAATGTAAATGTGCTAAATATACCAACTAAAAGGCAGAAATTGGCAGAGTGGATAAAAATTATGATCCATCCATATGCTATCTACAAGAAACTCATTTCAAATACAGACACAAATAGATTGAAAGTAAAGCGATGGAAAAAGATATACATGCAAGATTAATTTTTTAAGAGATGGCTATATTAATACCAAATAAGGTCACTTTCTTAGAGCAAAGAAAATTACCAAAGAGGGACATTGCATAATGATAAAGGAATCAAAGCACCAGGGAAGGCCAACAATCCTAAACATGTAGGCAACCAAATAGCAGAACCTCAAAATACAAAAAGCAAAACAGATAGAGCAAGGTAGAAACAGAGGATTTCACAATTCTAGTTGGAGACTTCAAACTGCCACTCTCCACAACTAAAAGAAGCAATAGAGAGAAAAGCTGCAAGGATACAGATCTGAAAATACAATGAAGTAGGAACTCATCATCATATATAAAACACTCCACCCAACAGCAGAAAACACAACTTTCAGGTGCCCATGGAACAGCCACCAAGAAAGACTCTAACTTCATTATAAAACGAACCTGAACAAATACAAAATGACTCAAGTCATACAGAGCATGTTCTTCAACTATAATAGAATCAAATTAGAAATCGATATTGAAAGAAAATATGAAAATCTGCAAGCACTTGGAAATTAAACAACATACTTCTAAATAATCTATGGGTTAAAGAGGAATTCGTAAAGGCAATTTGAAAAGTAGACAGAATTGAATGAAAAGGAAAATAAAACATAACAGAACATGTGGTACACACAGGGGCACTTGGGTGGCTCAGTAGTTGAAGTGTCTGACTTCGGCTCAGGTCATGATCTCAGGGTCCTGGGATCAAACCCCACATCAGGTTCCCCACTCAGCGGGGAGTCTGCTTGTCCCTCTCCCTCTGCTCCTCCCCCCCACTCATGTGCTCTCTCTCTCTCTCTCTCGCCCTCTCTCTCTCTCTCAACTAAACAAATGAAATCTTTTTTGTGGTACACAGCTAATGCAATGGTGAGGATATTTATAGCATTAAACGCTTACATTAGGAAAAGGGAAAGGTCTCAAATCAATAATCTAAGTTCATACCTCAAGAAACCAGAAAAAGAGCAATATGAACCCAACACAATCAGAAGGAAAGAAATAATAAATAGTAGATATCAATGCAATTGAAAATGAAAACAATAGAGAATAATCAGTGAAACAAAAGCTACTTCTTTGGGAAAGGATGAATAAAATTGATAAAAGAAAGGTATGGAACACCAATATAAGAAATGAAACAGCTATTAAAAGCACAAAGAGCAAATACTACAAACAACTTTATAGTCATAAATTCAACAACTTAGAAAACCAAACCAATTCCTTGAATACCACACACTACCAGAACTTATCAAAGATGAAACAGATAATGAATAGTCCTAGAACCATTAAAGAAATTGATTTGTAACTTAAAAGCTCCCAAAAAAGAAATACCCAGGCCCAGAGGTTTCACTGGAGAATTCTGCCATACATTTAACAAACAATTTTTTATATAATTTTATACAATTCCTTCTATAAAACAGAAGAGGATACTTCCCAGATCATTTTATGAGGCTACTATTATTCACATATCAAAAATGAAGACAGAATAAAAAATGAAAGAAAACAAAACTATGGACTAATATCTCTCATGAACTTAAATATCAAAGTCCTCAGGCAAAATACTAGCAAACTAATCTAAAAATGTATAAAAAAAATTATACACCATGACCAAGTCAAATTTATCCTATGTATGTAAGGCTGCTCAACATCTGAAAATCAATCAATGTAATTCACTATATTATTAAACTAAAGAGGAAAATTCCTAAAATATTGTACCAATTGAGGCAGAATAAAATTTGACACAAATATGTCCAATTGATTTTTGACAAAGGTGTAAAAGTATTTCAATGGAGGAAGTTGAAGACTGCCTTTCAACAAATGATGCTGGAAAAATTGGACACCCAAGACAAAAAAAAATGAACCTTGCTCTAAAACTCACACTTCATACAAAAATTAACTCAAAGTGGTTCCTGTTTTAAATGCAAAATGTAAAACTGTAAAATTTTTAGAAAAAAACAGAGAATCTTTGGTATCTAGAGTTAGGCAAAGATCTCCTAAACTTGACATTAAAACATGGTCCATTAAAGGAAAAATTGATAAACTAGACTTCATCAATTAAAAGTTTTTGTTTGGCAAAGTACCCTGTTAAAAAGACAAAAAGACAAGTTACAGATTTAGAGAAAATATTTATGAACCACATATCTGACAAGACTGAACCTAGAATATATAAAACTCTCAACACTTGAAATTAAAAAAAGAAATTCAAGTAGAAAACAGACAAAAGACATGACATAAACAGGCACGTCACCAAAGAGGATATGCTGGTGGCAGATAAACACATAAAAAGATGCTCAACATCATTAGTCATCAGGAAAATGCAAATTAAAACCACAATGAGATAACATTTCACATCTATTAGAAGGGCTAAAATAAAAAATTGTGACAACCCCAGATCCTGGTGAGAAGGTGGACAAGCTGGCTCCCTCATACATTGCTGTCAAGTGTGTAAAATGGCACAGCCACTCTGGAAAAGAATTTGGCATTATCTTAAAAAAAATAAACATGCAACAATTCTACCACCTAGTAACTGCACTCTGGGCATTTATCCCAGAGAAATGAGACTTACATTCACACACAAAAAAACAAAAAACAAAAACAAAACAAAACAATACAAAAACAGCTTTATTCATAATAGCCAGAAACTGGAGACAACTTAGAAGTCCATCAACAAGTGAATAGTTAAACTATAGTACATCCACAATACCATGGGCTACTACTCAGAAATAAAAAAGAACAAACTACTGAAGCACATAACAAACTTACCTCAAGGAAGTATGACTAAAAAAAAAATAAATAAATAATGCCCAAAGATCACATAATATAGGATTTATTTGTGTAACATTTTTAAATGTCAAGATTATAGAAATGGAGAACAGATTCATTGTTGCCCAGGGTCAGGGAAAGGAGGGATTGGTAGTAAGTGTGGCTATAAATGGGCAACAGGAAGGATCCTCATACTGATAGAACTGTTCTATATCTTGATTGTATCACTGCACCAATAGCATTGCAAGATGTTATTATCGGGAGATACTAGGTAAGGGACACACAGGATTTTTTGTATTATTTCTTAGAAGCACATGTGAATCTACAAGGGTCTCAAAATAAAAGGTTTAATTAAAAAAAAACAATTAGAGAAGAACATGGCATAGGTTCTAAGAATACAGCCTCTGGAGTTCAACTGCCTGGATTTTAATCCTGGCTCTACCATTACCAGGGGCACAGTAAAAAATTTCTACGTGCTCCAGTTTTCTCATCTATAAAATGGGAACAAAAATAGCACCTACCTCATAGAGTTATTGTGAGGATTAAATGACATGATGTTTGTAAAGCACTGTCACATTGCTAAACATATAGTAATTGCACAGTAAATGTTAGCTGTTATTAGTAACAGTAATAATCACATTATAATGGTAATAAAACAAAGGTGTGCTATTAATCGTTCCACTTCCTAAGCTACAGAAATCCTTTATCTGCTCCTTCGACTGGGTCATTTACCTAACTTTCAAACACTATTCTAAAGCTACACAAGCAAATTATACCTTGTGTATGATAAATAAAATGAAATTCACGCAAATTTTCCAAGAAACAGGCTTACTTAACAGTCGAAGTAAATGGTAGGGAATTAATACCGACTGGAACAATGTTATTAATCCCAGATGATGTCAGTGACCTTAGGTTCAAGGTAAATCCACTGGTGGTTGTGGTAGTAGTGGTGGTGGTCGTGACAGTGGTGGTGGTCGTTGTTGATGTTGTAGCTGGAAAATAAAATGCACGTTAGTAAGAGATGAGAGATTTATTTTATTTAGTCCTTGATCATTCAGGATAAAAGCTAGAGAAAGCGTTTTTTATTTTATTTTTTTAAAGATTTTATTTATTTATTTGAGAGAGAGAAAGAGAGAGCGCACATGAGAGGGGGGAGGGTCAGAGGGAGAAGCAGACCCCCCGCTGAGCAAGGAGCCCGATGCGGGACTCGATCCCGGGACTCCAGGATCATGACCTGAGCCGAAGGCAGTCGCTTAACCAACTGAGCCACCCAGGCGCCCTAGAGAAAGCGTTTTTTAAAATGTGAAATTCAATTCAAAGTTGCGCGACTTAGCACTCAACACTGTTGTAATATGAAGTGATATACAGCAGGCCAGACATCTGGATTAACCTTTCTGCTAAAAATTAAAAATCCTGGATGTGGGTGTAGAAAAAGAAAATTTACAACTTAACCAGACCTATAATCATTAAAGAAATTGAATCAAACCTCAAAACTCTTCCCATAAACAAACCTCCAGACCTAGATGACCTCACTGACAAATTCTACTAAACTTCTAAGGAGAGAATAATTACAATCTTATACAAACTCTGTACACATCTATATCTTTGCATACTTACATGAATATTTCTTGTAATTAATTCCTAGAAATGAAATTGCTGGATCAAATGCTGGATCAAAGGATCAGCATGCTATAAATTTTAATATATCTTGCCAAATTGTCCAACCAAAAAGATTTTGCCAGTTCACATTTCTATCAGTCGGGCAGAGTCCCTGTTTCTCTATGTTAGAGCCCATACTGTTTCTCTACAATATAGCCCATGCTAGGCATATATCTTCGCCAGTCTAGTAGGTGAAAGAAAGCCTCTCAAGGTTTCATCTACATCCCAGACCTCTCTCTTATGTGTCTTTTTCCATTGTACCCCTACTAAAAACCTAGCCCTCTCTAGATGACATCTTCACTATATTTCATGGCCTAACTCACATTCTTTCTTCCCCCATATTTGCCACCCACTTCTCTTCTACTCCATCATTATCCCTTGGTTTTCTGAACTTCTCATAGCACTTTCGGTTTTTCCTACACACTGAGCACTTAAAAATTCATAGAAAACTGTGGCTGGTGGGGACTGCAAATGTTTTCTTCTTTTTGGTTCTCTGTGTTTTCAAATGTTCTTGGTAATCAATAGATGCCGCTTCTGTAACAAGAAATTTGTTATAAAAATACATTATAACATGTACACGATTGTTTCTTTTACATTAGCCTTGCTTTCCCAATTAGCAATATTTTCAGGTTAATGGCCTTACTAGATAAATACATAAATCATGCTGCCTGCCGAAACATGCATAGCCTATACTGAGGGAAACTGGCCGACTCCATTCCTGCTGAGGGATCAAGCTCAGATACTCTTTCTTTATTCCAATAATTCTGTCCTTTGCTCCTAGTTCACAGTTGATTGGGACAAGGTGGGCATCCGAAGTATGGTATCCATTTCATATACTACTGGCAGCCTATACAAGGGTCTGGCACAGAGAGCTCTAGCCAAGCAGGGATAAAATAGGTCAGAATCTCATTTTCAAAAATTTAGAACTATGGAAAGAATCAGACTATAGGTAGAAATATGGAAATATTTCCAGAAATATGGAATCAGACTGTAAGCAGAAATTTGGAAATATTCCCAAATGTGTAGAAAGAATCAGACAATAGGCAGGGGGGGTTGAAAGAACCAACAGAGGACAGATATGAAGTAGAATTGAGGAGTCTGAGCAACTCAAAATTAAGAATAAGCTAAGGGGCGCCTGGGTGGCTCAGTCGGTTAAATGCGTGCCTTCTACCTTTAGCCCAGGTCATGATCTCAGGGTCCTGGGATCCAGCCACATCAGGCTCCCTGCTTGGCGGGCAGTCTGCTTCTCCCTCTCCCTCTGCCCCTCCCACCCTCGTGCTTGTGCTCACGCATACACTCTCTCTCAAATAAATACAATCTTAAAAAAAAAAAGAATAAGCTAAAATAGTAAGGTAGAAAAAGAGGTAAGGAAACCAATGGGAAGTCAGGAAAGAGAAGACTAAGGGAGAAGAGCAGAATTATGTTTATGCAATAGATTTAGGTTCCTAAAGCTGCCTTTAGAACAACTCTTAAATTCCAATTTCTTTAAAGTTCAGTGCCATGATAATACCTGTGTTAGATTTCCAAAAGATTCCATTTCCCTTTTGGCCACAAGAATCCTTACAAGAATTCCCTAATTCTTTGGGTTAGCCTTTGTGAGGGTGGAATGAACACCACAGGGAAAGAGCGTACCCAGTCACAAAGGATTCCCTGGGGTCATTTATCACTCAAAACACTGGGAAGATTACAGATTGGATCCCACGTGGCATTCTTTACAATCCTATGTCATCACAATCTTCATCGGAGAATAAAAATCTTATCTGAAAAGAAACCCTTCCTCCAGAAATACTGAAACTTAATCACACTATGGAGACCCCTCCTTTATTGATTAATTCATTCAAACACTGTGTTAACTACTACATTCAAGACAGAAAACAGAAAAACAATTAAGAAAAAGAAAGAGTCCTTCTTATAAAGCTTTTCGTCACCCAAAGGTTGTTTGTTTTGTTTTTTTAAAGTAATATGTATTTCCTAGCATGGACAGATGTGCAAAGATGACATATAAGAAAACAGCAGATTCTAGGATTACATGTGTGTATATTTATAATGATCCCATTTTTGTAAAACAAATAAATTCAATGTACGTTTGTATGTGTTTGGAAAAAAAGGCTAGAAAGATAAACACCAAACCGTTCACTCTAGAGACAGTGAAATACGTATATATTATATATACATGTGTGTATGATTTTTATAATAAAAAAAAGCAACTACCATCACTACCAAAACATCTCCACAAAGATGATGAAAAATACCTTTAGGAAATTAATACCTGTCAGCCTAAACATAAAAGAATCTTGAGTCATAAAAAAATGGTATGATTATTTTAACCTTTTTAAACAGTGTTTACCTTTGTTCCTTATTTTTTACAGTATTTTAAAAAGGTGTAAATTAGCTCTGGCATAGGAGATAATACTCAAATAACAATAGCAATTCAATTAATACCAAAAAAGCAATGGATTTGAGAACGAAAGGTTCCCTCACGGTCTGATTTTGCAAGTTATGACTTTGGTCTAAACTAAATACAGTCAACTCTACATTATCTGTGTAGTAAAAAGGAAGCACAGTTCTATAAATAATACAAAATAACTGCATGCCACATTTGCATTTAAATAAATCTCATTCTGATGGTCTTAAAGATCATTATATAAAATAGTGAAAACCTCCTTTAAAACATCCTACTACCCAATTTTCCTATCCAAGCAAACATTTTCCATACAAAAGATATAAGACTGATAACAAGCAAGCTTCTCTTAAAACTTGCTGATTATACTTAGGGCAGAGAATAATCCCAAATGACAATAAATCTGCAGACACAGACACTTGAAAGCTGCCCTACAAGGCTGATTTGTGAGGTGAAGAGTCTAAGCAAGTAAATATGCTTGGGGAGAAGGAACGGTGAGTAGGGGAGAAAAACCAACACTGGGTTAAGGGTGTCAAGTTGAGATACGTCTGATGAGGAGATGGGTATATAAGGTAATGGTAGATGGAATGGCCAGGAGGGATGGCTTAGTAGCAAAGGTACCAGTTTGCAGGAAGGAATTTGAGACCTAGCTGGGGAGGGGATGGGTTATGGCAGAGTCACCAAAGAGCCTGCCAATTCATACTTCAGTGACTCAATCCACGGCTGAAAGAATCAGTTCTTTGCTCAGCATTTTACGGGGGGAATTATGGGTTATGGTATTTGCAAATATGGTGACCTGTAAAGTCCTCAAGACACACTCTTCACAATTCTCATAGGTTGGCCAGTTGCCTCATACACAGCAGAAGCTCAGTTAAGCATCATTCATGCAAAAGAATACATAAATAGATGGCGGACATCTCTGTTTAGGAATAATTACTTTAAATTTAAAAAAAGAGTGACTTTTAATTTATACCAGGTTTGAGGAAAGATTTGTTCAGCCTTACGTAAACTTTTAAAATAAAACAAATAAGATTTTCCTAGAATGGAGTCTGACTTAAATGGTAGGTTTAAGTAGCAACTGACCCCTAACCACCCAGCTCACCATAAGATATAAGGCTATGACTAGCCAAGTTCTCGTCAACCTACAACCTAACTAGCTCTTAACTGGCAGAAACAAATTTAGGATGGAAACTCCTGTAATCAGCTTTAGGATAGGGTCAACTTTAATACAGGTCAAAACTTAAGTTTTAGGGAAAAAGAACTATCAATCCCAATATATTGGGTCAATGTAGACACTATGATCAATAATAAAAATTCTTAAATTTAAAAGTTGACAAGACTTTGGTAGCAGTGTTGATTACGGTCATCTCAAAGAAGTAGCTTCATTGGTATCAAATGTCTCACTACACTTTGGCAATCATCACTTTTGGTGTACCTTTTGCATACTCTGATGAAATGATCATAACTTACTTAAACAGTCCTAAAAACTATGGAATACTACACTCTCACTGCTTGTTACACAGCACATTTCCACTGAGCATCCAAACACATCACACACCCCAATAATTCTCAAATCTTACTAGAAGCAGTATGAGCTGCTCCACCTGCTCCAGGGAATTTTAATCCAAATCCCAAAGTTATGCCACCAAATGTTCCAGTCGAAGTTGTTGGAGCACCAACTGCAGAGAATAACATAATATTACCTTTTACACTTTAATTTAAAAACAGTGAGTAATTTAGATAGAGTTTCTTTGATCTGAAGAGTCCTTTAGAAACTTTTGGCTGAACTCCAAAAACCTACTCAATCCATTTATAAGAAATGTCCAGAAAAGGCAAATCTATGGAGACAGAAAATAGATTAGTAGTTGTCTGGGGCTGAGAGATCTTATTTGGATGAGAGAAGTGTTCTAAAACTGGATTACAGTTTTAGTGGTAGTTACGCAATTCAGTAATCTTATTAGAATCACTGAATTGTATACTTAAAATAAGTTAATTTTATATGTAAGTTTTACCTCATTAAAGTTAATTTTACAAATACTATGAGTGAGATTTCTTTTCATTTGGTAGGCAAAGACATCAAAGACAGGAATGAAAACAAGCCTTTCAAAGGTCAGAGGGCAAGTCTTTGATTGAAAATGGAATGCTTTCAACAATTATAACTTCCAACCTCAGATGTGGTCATATTCACGAAATCTGTTGTTTGTAGTTGCTTACATATATCAAAAGGCTTCCAGAATCCCACTCGTGTCTCAAAACTGGAAGTCTATTTGGTAGAAAATACAACTCAAGTGGTAACCAGCAATTTTAACTAATGTTTGCCTATTCCAGCTTCACAAGAGGATAGGGATGAGAGACCACTATTTTTTACCCTGAACTAGGCATGAGCAATTCCTGGCAAGTTTTATTCCCAGGAATGGTGACAATCTTGCTATAATAGGCCTGTGGGGGAACCATATTACAGCTAGGGTTACAATAACAAAGTCTAACGATAAATGTCATGGCATTGTGAAGATATCTCAAAAGCAGAGTCAGCTTATATGGACCTGTAAGAAAGAATTGCTCAACATTTGCTGTTATTGTACTAATGGAAGATACATAGCAAAGAAGTTGGGGTTACAAGATAATTAATATCCCACTTCTCAGATCAACGCATCCAGATGTTCCTCTTTAAGGAGAGAAGCCACAAGGCAACACATGGTGTCAATTAAGACCCCAAACTGGGCCTTTTGTCTTCCATCACTTCCGATAGGTAAAATGTAAGGACCACAAACCTGGTCTATCTAGAAGAATATATGATAGCAAGGTTCCAACACTTAATTCCCATTTTATCTTATTCACATGGATAATAAGACTTCTTCCCATCAGATATACTTGGCAAAACTCCCACTCTTCCTATTCCCATTAGCTTCAAGAATTTGTTTCAAAACATTACAATGTTAATGAATTAAATGCTTAAAATTATCACTTTAAGCTGGAATAATCATGTTAACATAAAATTCACAGCTAAAGCCATGACAATTAGGTTCTTAAGCAAAGCTACTATTGATAGCAGCAGTTACAGATGGGTTTGAGCATAATGATAATTTATGAGATGCAAGAGATCCATAGCTTATATTGGCAAATTGAGTTAAGTGGCCTGATGCGAAATAATGGTATTTTCTTTGCAACCAGTAACTTACAAGAGAGCCCAGTAGCAGCCGCAGAAGTAGAAGCATTTGACATTGAAGTAAACAGCATGGTGCTTGAACAAGTAGTGGCGTCAGCAGTCGATGCTGAAGCCAAACCTAAAAGTCAAAGTAACAAGCAGAAAAATATGTCACCAAAGAACAATTTTTAAAAAATAAAACATCATTATAACAAGGTTCATTTATACAGAGAAACTGAAACAAAGCAAGGAAAATCAGATACTCTTGAGATCTAACAAATAAAACATAATAAAAGCCTGATTTAAAAAAATAGTTTATCAGTACTGCTTAGTATAGTCAGCCTTCTAGCACCATCATAACCAAGAAATTCTACTTTACTGAAAAGGTAACGTTAAGAGGGGGATCCACTTCTAGAACTGCAGCATAAGAAGTCCTGGGGACCTATTCCCCAGTGAAACAACCATAACTGGTATAGAAAACAATCTGAAATCTTAGGAAATCATCCAAAATATATACAACAAATAAAGAACATTTATTCAAGAAAATCTGCTGAGACTCAGTTATACCAATGAGAGTCTAGCATATGAACCACAACCCACTCTCTTCATTCCCTCTATCCCCCAGCTCACCTTGAAGGAAGCCACACTCCAGGCCAGAGTGGCCAATAACACTGGCCCCAGCTCCCAACCAAGGGACACAGTATTTCATTGGGAAAGGCAAGCAGCCAGCAAATCACCTCCAACACATAGTGTTAACGTGTTGAAATTCCTGGTGAGTACAGCCAAGAGTTGAGGGACTCCCTTCCTTTAAGTCAGCCCTCATTCATAGGGCAGAGGTTCTACACCAGGCCCAACAGGTTAAGAATATGGGGGCCCCATCACCCCTACCCTGACTTCCTTGTCCCAGCTCACTTACAGGGCTGAGGTTCCATGCCTGAAGCAATAAGCAAGAGAGTCAGAGGAAACTAGCCCTATATAGCACCCACAGCACTGTTTCAAAGGTTTTGCCCAGGGGTAAAGGAGGCCCATAAAAACAGAGAGCTCCCAAGCTATACCCAAAAGTATTGCCTTTTTTGAAAAGGGGTGTGAGGAAATTCAAGCTGAAGGACTCTCTCTCAAGAAAAAAAAAAAAAAATGGAGATTTTGGTGCTAAGCAATTAAAAGGAAGCAAGCAGTTTTGTGAGAGTAAAAATTTAGGCTGTAGGCCAGCTAGTTTACCAGGGGTAACTAGGGAAAGAGGAAGATGAAGAGTCTTCCTCCTGAGATCAGAAGAATCAAGTACTCATACATGCTACACCCTGCATGAATCTTGAAAATATTACCCTAAATGAAAGAAGCCAGACACAAAAGGCTACGTACTGTATGATTCAATTTATATGAAATGTCCAGAATATGTCCAGAATAGGCAAATCCATAGACAGCAAGTAGATTAGTGGATGCTAGGAGCTGGGAGGAGGGGGTAAAAGGGAGTGACTGCTAATGGGTACCAGGCTTCTTTTTGGGGTGATGAAAATATTCTGGAATTATATAGTGGTTATGGTTGCACACGCTGTGAATATTTTTTAAAAACACTGGATTACACATTTTATTTTATTTTATTTTATTTTAAAGATTTTATTTATTTATTTGACAGAGAGAGACAGCGAGAGAGGGAACACAAGCAGGGGGAGTGGGAGAGGGAGAAGCAGGCTTCCCGCAGAGCAGAGAGCCCGATGTGGGGCTTGATCCCAGGACCCTGGGACCATGACCTGAGCTGAAGGCAGACGCTTAACGACTGAGCCACCCAGGCGCCCAGAATTGCACATTTTAAAAGGGTGAATTTTAAGATATGTGATTTATACCTCGATTATGGTATTATGTGAAAAAAACAGGATCATCTCAATAGAAGTAGAAAAAGGATTTGAGAAAATCGAACATAGCTTCATGATGAAAATGCTCAACAAACTATGAAGAGAAGGGAACGTCTACAACATGATAAAGGGCATTTATGAAAAACCCACAGCTAACGTCATATTTAATGGTGAAAGACTGCATACTTTCCCACTATCATCAAGAACAAACCAAGGATGTCTGCTCTTCCCAACAATACATTAGAAGTTCTAACCAGAATAATTAGGCAGGAAAACAAAATAAATGGCATCCAGGTCAAAAAGAAAGAAATAAATCTATTTCTATTCACAGGTGACTTGATCATGAATACAGAAAACTCTAAGGGAGCCCCCCCCCAAAAATCTATTAGAACATTAAACAAGTTCAGCAAATTTGCAGGATTCAAGATCAACACAGAAAAATGAATTACAATTCTATATGCCAGCAATGAACAACCCACAAATGAAATTAAGAACATCATTCCACTAATAATTGCTCAAAAAATACTTAGGAGCAAATCTAACAAAAGAAGTGCAAGATTTATACCCAGGAAAATATAAAACATCACTACAAGAAATTAAAGACATCCTAAATAAATGGAAAGATCTCATGTTTGTGGATCAGAAGATTTAGTATTGTTAAGATGGTATGGTAGACAGAAAAATGGTCCCCAAAGATAGCTGCCTCCTCATACCCAGAGCCTGCAAACATATTTCCTTACTTGACAAAAAGGCCTTTACAGATGTGATTAAGGTCCAGTACCTTGAGATAGGGAGATTATCCTGGATTATCCAGGTAAGCAAAATCTAATGACGTAAATCCTTAAAAGTAGAGATTCTTTCTAGGCTGTGGCCAGAGGGAGAGGCGACTACAAAAGGATGGTCAGAAAGATGCCAAGTTGCTGATACAAATGGCCATCTAACACATGAAAACAAACTCAATGTCATTAGTCATTAGGGAATTAAAAATCAAAACCACAATGAGAGTCCACTTCATACCGACTCAGATGGCTATAATCAAAAAGCCAGATAATATCAAGTGTTGGTGAGGATGTGGAGAAATTGGGAAGCTCATACAATGCTAATGGGCATGTAAGATGGTACAGCCACTTTGGAAAACTGTCTGACACTTCCTCAATGCGTTAAACATAGAGTTACCGTATGACCCAGTAATTCTACTCCTAGGTATCTACACAAGAAAAATTAAAACATATATCTGCACAAAAACATGTGCGTGAATGTTCATAGGAGCATTACTTATAACAGGCAAAAGGTAGAAACGACCCAAATGAACATCGACTGATGAATGGATAAATAAAATGTGGTATATCCATACAATGGAATTTTATTTGGCCATAACAAGGAAAAGCAGCACTGATATATGCTAAAACATGGATGAGCCCTTAAAAACATTACACGGAGTGAGAGAAGTTAATCACAAAAGAGCACATATTTTATGACTCCTTTTATATGACGTGTCCAGAATAGGGGAGTCTAGAGCCAGAAAGCAGTTTCTTGGTTGTCAGGGACTGGGGCAGGGAGGAATGGACAGTGACTGCTAATGGGTATGGAGTTTCCTTTGAGGGTGATGAAAATATTCTAAAATTGACTGCAGTAATGACTGCACAACTCAGTGAATATATTAAAAACCCAATTAATTGTACATTTTAAATGGGTAAATTATATGGTATGTGAATTACATAATAATAAAACTGTAAAAAAATAATAAATAGAAGTCTGGAATAAAGTTTCAGAAAACAGATTACCTGCCTCTTGCTTTAAAATTTCAAATAAAGAGTATATAAAAAATAAAGCTAAAGAAATGAAGTACATAAAGACACAAATGAGATTCATTGGTTAACTGAAAACAAAGTTTATCTTTTCATCCTCATTCTAGATCACTGTACCTGGCACATGGTAACAAGTACTCAGTGAAAGTTTCTGCTGAATTGAACCCACTTTTTCCAGACTCCAATACATAATGACATTCTATTTCCTCTTCAAAAGGAAAAAAGTACTTAATAAGTAACTGCACTTGAATCTGTTGCTGCCTACATCCAACTGCTGAACAACTCTTGGCAATATATAATGTTAAGACTCTGCTATCCAAAAGATCTAGGGCCACTGAGGGTGAAGGGGATAGGGAGATGCTGGGAAGGAATTGGGAACACTACTATATACCTTCAACTATCTAAAATGTGTATCGTGGAATAGCCCTATGTTTCATCTAGAAGAAGCACCACATGTAGTATACTTTTAAAGAGATGATCAGTTTTACGGCAAAGGTGTTTTAATATTTATAATTCATTACCAACAGGTGAGGCTAAATTTTTACTACGGGTTTAACGGCTACTTTAATTTCCTCATCCGAAATTGCCTATTTATGGCATCTGCTGATTTTCTCACTAGAGTATTGTCTTATTATTGAAGTGTATATTAAGGTTATTTAGTCAAATGTTGTGGGGTGCCTGGGTGGCTCCGTTGGTTGAGTGACCACTCTTGATTTCAGCTCAGGTCATGATCTCAGGGTTGTGAGATCGAGCCCTATCAAGCTTGTGCTAAGTGTGGAGCCTGCTTATAATTCTCTCTCCCCTTCTCCCTCTGCCGGCCCTCCTCCCTCCCCCTCTCTAAAAAAAAATGTTGCAAAAACATCCCAGCTCCAGTTTGTCATTTGTTTTTTTATTTTGGTTTTATTTTTTATGTAGTCAAATCTTTCCATCATTTTTTTTCCTTTATGGTTTATGTCTCCATAATATGTTTCAAAAGGCTTCCCCTCTTAAACATATAAAAGGTATTCAACCTCATTTTTAGGAAAAAGTCACAAATTATAACTATATTGAGAACAATTTCACCAACCAGATGGGAAGAAATAAAAAACTAGTAACACACTCCATTAAGGACACTGTGAACAAACAAGCAGCCTCTGAGGGTCCTAATGGGAGTGTAAATTGGGTATAGTCCCTCTAGAAAACAAGTGCCGCTGTTTGAAAAATTCCAAGTGAACCTATCTTTTGAACCAGTAATATTTCTTCTCAAAATTTATCCACAAAGATGTACTTGCACACCTGTAAAATGACATGTAAAATGAGAGCCATGACATCACTGTTTGTACTAACAAATGAGGAAACACCTAAATGCCCACCAGCAAGGGACTAGATAAATTGTAGCACATCTAGACCATGGAATTCTATGATGCTACAAAAAAATACTGAGGGAGCTGTCTATATACTGATTGATGTGAAAAGAGCTCCAAAATGTTTAAAGTAAGTGTGTAAAGTTTGTGAGTTTAAAAAGCAAGGTACAGAGCACTGTGTATACTATCATTTATGTAAAAAAAAAAATAAAGACAGAGGCTAAGAATATTTTTTTTTTATTTGCTAGCAAATCCATGGAGAAACTCTGGAAGGATACATACAATTACAGTGGTCAGCTGAATGGAGGGGGTGGAGCAGGTAGGGGTAATACAGGGTAGATGGGGGACAGTATACCCACGTATACTATGTATGGTCTAATTTTTGAACCATCTGACTGAATATATTACAAATTTTTAAATTATACATAAATAAAGGTCCTTTCCCCAACCCAAGATATATTATTTACATATTTTCATATTTACCTGTGCTTTTTAAACGTTTATGGCTTCATTTTCTACCTTTAATTTACCCATATTTCTTTTGGTTGATCTTGTTAAAATACAAAACTCAATGGAGTAAATTTGAAGATCTAACTGGCTTTATTAAAGAATTCATGAATCCGGAAACATCCCATCTAGCAAGTAGAGGGGAGCTCATAGGAATTATACAAAAATGGAAGGTTTTTATAGGAAGGAAGGTGGGCCAAGAAAGTTATAAGCAAAAGAAAGAATTGTTTCAGGCAAGATCACCTTCTCTTAGGGGGAAGGGCAGAGAATCTTATTATGCAGATGACCTCATCTTCTTTTGGGAGATGGAGAGGGCCCATGTGACAGATTACCTCATTGGTGCTTATCAGAAAATTCCTGACTGACCAGTTAAGACTTACATTTCTGGGGGAGGTTGAAACTGCAGTTAGATTAGGTATTAAGCCCTAGTTTACTGACTTGGGGCCTTAACCTAAATGATACCATTTTGGACCCATGGTTTTCTTTTTAATGATCTTCTTAGGTAAAAATTCATCCCCTTTCCCCCAAATCAGCTGGTTAGCCAGCTACTGCAATTCATTTACTCACTACCCCATCCTCTCTCCCCACAGATTTGAAACGCCATCTTCACAGACCCAGGTTTTGTTTCTGTACTTTAAAATTTTTCTGTCACTGTTCCGCAAGAAAGTTTCAATTATTATAGCACTAGAATTCATGTGCTCTTATATTACACAATATTTTAAACTTAAAGGAAGAGAATAAAGTTAACATACATTTTCATGTATTTTCCTACAAGTACTCCATCATTACTTTCCTTAAAAATCAAGAGAGTTGAGGGGCGCCTAGGTAGCTCAGTTGGTTAAGCGACCAACTCTTGACTTCGGCTCAGGTCATGATCTCAGGGTCATGAGATGGAGCCCCCACACTGGTCTCTGGGCTGGGCTGGGTGTGGAGCCTGCTTAAGATTTCTCTCTCTCCCACTGCCCCTCGCCACCTCGCTCGAGTGCACTCTTTCTCTCTCTGGGGAGGGGGGGTAAGAGTTGACTAGTCTCATGCATTTATTCCCCCATTTAAACTTCTGACTCAACTATAGTCAAGTCCCTCTTTTCCTTTCCTTCCTCAAAAAAATTCCATTTAAAAAAAACAAGCCCAATTTGGGAGTCATTTGTCCCCCACCACAGGGAACCACAACTTAATTACAGTTTCAATCTATTCCAGAAATGTGACCTTTCAAAAATCAATCTGAAATTTCCTGATCAGCACCAGGGAGGTAATCTGCATGATAAAAAAACAAAAAACAAAAAACAAAAAACCTGCTGTTCCCTTCCACCCAAAAGATGTCTGGCCAGAAACAATCCTTTCTTTTCTTTTGCGAATAACTTCTTGCCCCACCCTCCTTCCCATAAAAACCTTCCATTTTGTACAATTCCTCAGACCATCTCTCTACTTGTTAGATGGGATGCTGCCCAATTCATGAATCACTTAAAAAGTCAATTAGATCTTCAAATTTACTCGGTCGAATTTTGTTTTTTAACAATTCCCATTGTGGTTTTATAAGAATTACATTAAATGTGTAGGTTAATGTGGAGATAAATGACATTCTTGTATATTGAGTCTGCACATTTAGTGGGTGTCTTCATTTATTTATGTCTCCTATTATATTCCTCAGTAGAATTTTGGAGTTATCTTCATATAGGTCATGCACATTTTAAAAGTTTATTGCTAGGCACTTTGAATTTTTGGTTGGAATTGTTAATGGGACCTTCTTCCATTATATATATTTACCAACTACTATTGCTTAAACATGGGAACACTATTGATTTTTGTATTTATAACTGGCCATATTATCGAAACTTCTTCACTAGTGCTAATTGAATTTGCACTTGATTTATGCCCATATTTTAAAAATCCTCATCATTTGTCTAGGGTACTGGCATAATTTCAGGGCCTGACCTTAAATCACATATGCAGAGGTAACCAAGGAAGCAAATGCCATTTAATATGATTGCTTTTAAGTTAAAGGAGTCTTACTCTTAAATAAGAAAGGATTTAAGAGTGTTGTTTTCCTAATCATAGAACTAGAGCAGGGTTTTTCAACATTTGGGGCCAGGTAATTCTTTGTTGTGGAGGACTAGCCCATGCTGAGATATAATAAGAAATGCATATTTGGTCTGTGTCCCCTTTCCTGGACAAATCCTGAAACCCTTGTAATTTCCTAAAGTGATAGAAGTGTTAGGGACATCTTTTGTTATAATTTTTGGTTTTTGTCCCCAGTTCCTGAAATAGCTCCAGGAGCAATAAAGGTGAAAGGAGCCTCTGATCATTTATAACAAGCCCTTAACAACCACACCTGATTTATGTTAATAATGTGAAATTTAAAGAGCCCTTAAAAATGAGCACTGGTTACCAGAGGGACCAACCAAGTGCTTACAGGGTTAGAACTTTTACCCCACCCTCTGACCTCTGGAAATGGGAGGGGCTGAAGATTGAGTTCAATTACCATTGGCCGATGATTTAATCAATCATGCCTATATAATAGAACCTCCATCAATACCCTAAATGAAGGGGTTTGGAGAACTTCTGGGTTGGTGAACACATGGAGGTGCTAAAAGGGTGACCATGCCTGGAGAAGACATGGAAGATCTGGGCCATTCCACCAAACCTTGCCCTATGCATCTCTTCCATTTGGTTGTTCCTAAGTTGTATCATTTATAATAGACCAGTAATTGTAAGTAAAGTGTTTTCCAGAGTTCTCTGAGCTGTTCTAGCAAATTATTGGCCCAAGGAGGGGGTCATGGGAACCCCCAACTTCTAAGCAGTTGGTCAGAAGTACAAGTGACAACCTGGGACTCACAATTGGTAACTGAAGCAGTAGATAGTCTTGTGGGACTGAGCCCTTAAAACGTGTGGTCTGTGGTAACTCCAGGTAATGAGCATCATAGCTGAATGTAGGAAGCTGAAACCAGCTGGTGTCCAGGGTTAGAGAACTGGTTGGTGTGGGAAGAACCCCCCATATTTGGTGTCAGAAGTATTGAATGTAGGGGACACAAGGTTTTCTTTTATGTGCACTGCAGGTTATTTTGCCGTGGGAAACTGAATAAAGGAAACCATTTAAAATGGGGTTGGGAGGCCAGAAGGGGGAGCTCTCACACCATACCACTTGTTGCAGCCTTCTGCAGGCCCAAAAGGAAAACAAAACAAAAACAAAAACAAAACTATTTTACTACCCCAGCAGGAAGAAGATTTTCTCCTGGCTCAGCAACAGCCCGGCCAATGAGACACTGTCACAACTCAGCCAATGAAAAGCCACTACATTTCAAACTCCCAATTTACTCCAATGGACTTTTTGTTTACAACAGCCCCTCCCAACTCCCTCCTTTCCTCTATAAAAGAGCTTTCTTCTCTTTTGTTCTCCAGACTTGCCTGAGGCTTTGCCACAGCTTGCTTGTCCCAAATTGCAATTGCTCTGCTATTCAAACAAACCCATTCTGCTAGCAAAATAACTGGCTGTTTTATTTTCAAGGTCAAAAGCAGCATCCCCGGCCTCTACCCACTAGGTGCCAGTAGTACGTCCCCAGTCTCAACAACAACAAATGTCTTCAGACATTGCCAAATATCCTCTAGGAGAGGGGGCAAAATCATCTCCAGTTGAGAACCACTGGACTAGAGGAAGGTTTCAATATAATTTTCTCCAACCAGTGCTAGAAGGATACCCAAATCAGCCTTAATTCCTTGATGTTTAAGAACATAAGAAAATGCCAACTATTTTGAAGATTTTATTTATTTATTTATTTATTTGAGAGACATGAGCGGGGTGGGTGGGCAGGGGCAGAGGGACAAGCAGACTCCCCGCTGAGTGGGGAGCCCAACGTGGGGCTCAGTCCCAGGACCCTGAGATCATGACCTGAGCCAAAGTCAGACAGTTAACTGACTGAGCCACCCAGGCACCCCGCCAACTATTTTAATAAATTGTTGGCCCTAGAAAATAACCATGATTTTTTTTAATAGGATTGGGAAAGGTGGTCCTATACTACAAGATAGTGGGGCATGCTACAATAACTAAGATGGTGATATTAGAACAATAAAGGGCAGATCAATAGAACAGAAAAGGAAGTCCAGAAGCAGAACTAATCATATATAATAATTTGTTGTATGTGGAAGGCAGCATCTCAAATCAATAGAAAAAGAATGGCTATTTAATGAAATATAAGGGTTTTACTCACTAATCATTTAGAAAAAAATGATTCCTAAAAATATAAACCATAATAGAAGTACAAAAAGAATTAAGAATCTTGAGATGGAAAAGGACTATTTGTCCAGAGAGAGGGAAACTCAGAATAAGAGATGTGATAATATAAAAATTAAATTAAGGACTTCCAGGAAAATGGGATACATGCACTTTTCCTTATTCAAATAAAACCCTTATTCAACTAAAACATTATATATAAAACAAACCTAAGAAGACCCTGAAAAGTGGTGAGAAGAAGGCAAACCACATAGGGATCTTGAGACCCAAGGAATGATACGGTGGTGGGTCCACAGGTTTTCTTTTTGCTTTGTATTTCCCGGGCTTGTGGTTGAATATGCTAGTAACCCAGAAATACCAATGGATATAGACCCTTCCCATAAAGGCCCCAACAAAAGCCTGCTCTGTAGACAAAAGACAAGGACAGGGACAGACTAATAGGAAAGAAAACTTTTAGACAATAACCACTCTAGTACAACCAAAGACCACAACAAAAAACTATGGTCTCATTTCTACCTACTAAGCACTAAACACTAAGCAAGAAGCCTAAACTTCTACCCATGTGAGACTGTAATGAGGTGTCCTAATACCCCCACCGAAGTGGTATCAGAGAAGTTCAAGTAGGGAGCCAGGTTTTTCATCCCTGCCAGCAGTTTATGAACCCTCTCCTTACAGTGACACTGGAAACCACATTGGGAGCAGGAACTTCCACCCTTGCCCACCAGTAACTAGGAGACCCTTGCCTTGGGTAGCAATGGAGACCAAGAGGGAAAATGAAGTTCTACTCCTACCTTAGGGTAACGAAGCAGCACACCTTTCTTCCCCTGCTAAAGCAATGTCAAATAAGATCAGCTAAAGAAAAAAAAAAGGTTGGGGCACCTGGGTGGCTCAGTTGGTTAAGCAACTGCCTTTGGCTCAGGTCATGTTCCCAGAGTCCTGGGATCGAGTCCCGCATTGGGCTCCCTGCTCAGTGGGGAGCCTGCTTCTCCCTCTGACCCTCTCCCCTCTCATGCTGCTTCTCTGTCTCTCTCTCTTTCTCTCAAATAAATAAATAAATAAATAAAATCTTTAAAAAAAAAAAGAAAAAAAAGGCTTATATCAGATTCAGAGTCTCATACTATAATAAGAAAATGTCCAGGTTTCAATTAAACACTCATCCTACCAAGAACCAGGAAGGTCTCAAACTGAGTGAAAAATGACAATACCAAGATGACAGAAACATTAGAATTAACTGACAAAGATTTGAAAGCATCCACGATAAAAATGCATCAGTAAGAAATTATAAACATGCTTGAAACACATGAAAAAATAGTCTTACCAGAAAAAAAATAGAAAAAGAAATGAAAAGAAAACCTCAGCAAAGAAATAGAAGATATAAAGAACCAAATGGAAATTTGAGAACTGAAAAAGACAATAACCAAAACACAAAGCTAAGTGGAAGGATTCAAGAGCAGAATAGAGCAGACAGACAAGAATCAGTGAAATGGATGATAGAACAATAGAAGTCTACACCAAGACATATGTAATAACTAAAATTCTGAAAACTAAAGATAAAACAGCATCTAACTTATAAGGGAAAAAACTATTTTTTTTAAAGATTTTATCCATTTTTTTTTAGAGAGAGAGAGCGAGAGAGAAACAGCATGAGAGGGGAGAGGGTCAGAGGGAGAAGCAGGCTCCCCGCTGAGCCAGGAGCCCGACGTGGGACTCGATCCCAGGACCCCAGGATCATGACCTGAGCCGAAGGCAGACGCTTAACCATCTGAGCCACCCAGGCACCCAGGGAAAAAACTATTTAATTGACAGATTTCTCATCAGAAACCATGGAGGCAAAAAGGAAGTATCACCATATTTTTCAGGTGCTGAAAGAAAAGAAATGCCAATCCAGAATCCTATAGCTAGTGAAAATATCCTTCAGGAATGAAGAGGAAATTAAGATATTGAAAAGGAAAACTCAGAATGTGTTGCAAACAGACCACCTTAAATGAGCAGCTAAAGGAAGTTCTCTCAACAGAAAGGGAATGACAAAAGAAGGAATCTTGGAACTTCAGGAAGGAAGAAACAACAAATAGAAGAGCAAAAAATGTGGGTAAATACAATAGGTTTTCCTGTTTGTCTTAAGTTTTTAAAATTCTGTTTAATGGTAGAAGCAAAAATTATAACCCAGCCTGATGTGGTTCTAAATGTATGCAGACAGAATATTTTAAGACGATTACATTATAAATAAGGGTGGGTTAAGGGACATACAGGGAGAAAGGTTTCTTTTTTTTTTTTTTTTTTAAGTAGGCTCCACCAAGCCCTGAGTGGAGCCCAATGCAGGGCTTGAACTCACAACACTGAGATCAAGAGAGTCAGACACTTAACCAACCGAGCCACCCAGGCACCCTGGGAAAGGTTTCTATACCTCACAAAAACAGGTAAAATGACAAGTAAACTATTATATATATACTATATACTATCCTATATATGTTATATTACATATATATGCATATATATATATATATATATATATATATATATATGTAATACTTAGAGCAACCACTAAAAGCTATACAAAGAGGTAATCTCAAAAATACTATAGTTAAACCAAAATGGAATTCTAAAACATGTTCAGGTAATCAATAGGAAGGCAGGAAACAAAACAGAAGAATGAAAAATATAAACAAAAAATAAAATGGCAGACTTAAGCCCTAACATAGCAATAATTACAGAAAATGTTAATGGTCTAAATAATCCTATTAAAAGTGAGAGTGACAGAGGGTATTAAAAAACCATGATCCAACTGTATGTTGTCTATAAGAAACTCACTTCAAAAATAATGATAGAGGGGTGCCTGGGTGGCTCAGTTGGTTAAGCGACTGCCTTCGGCTCAGGTCATGATCCTGGAGTCCCGGGATCAAGTCCCGCATCGGGCTCCCTGCTCGGCAGGGAGTCTGCTTCTCCCTCTGACCCTCCTCCCTCTCCTGTGCTCTGTCTCTCATTCTCTCTCTCTCAAATAAATAAATAAATAATCTTTAAAAAATAATAATAATAATAATAGAGGCAGGTTGAGAATAAAAAGATGGAAAAAATACTATACAACATTAAGAAGGAATGGATATATTATTATCAGACAAAGTAGACTTGAGAGCAAAAAAAATTACCAAATAGGGACATATTACATAATGATATTACATAAAGGGCCAATCCCCCAATAAGTCTTAGCAGTCATATATAAGGACTGAACAGAGCTTCAAAATATGTGAATCAAAAATTGACAAAAGTGAAAGGAGAAATAGACAAATCCACTATTCCAGTTAGAGACTCCAACACCCCTCTCTTACCAATTGATAGAACAACTAGACAGAAAATCAACAAGGATATAGAACTCATCAAAACCATTAACCATCAGAATACAATTAGCCTTTATAGAACACTTCACCCAACAAAGCAGAGTACACATTCTTTTCAAGTGCCCCTGGAAGATATACCAAGATAGACCTTATTCTGGTCCATAAAACAAATTTCAACTAATTTAAAAGGCTAAAAATGATTTAGTATATTCTCGAACTACAATGGAATGGAATCAGAAATCAAAAACAAAAAACAACAGGAAAATCTCCAAACATTGGGAAACTAAACACACACTGAAATAACCCATGGGTCAAAGAGGAAGTCTCAACAAAAATTTAAAAAAATACATTGAATTGAACGAAAATGAAAATGCATTATACCATAATTTGTGGGATGTAGTTAAAGCAGTGCTGGCAGGGAAATTTATAGCAGTAAATGTACACATTAGAAAAGAACATGTACAGCATGGTGACTATTTAATACTGTACTGTATATTTGAAAGTTGCTAAGAGAGTAAATAAATCTTGAAAGTTCTCATCACAAGAAAAAGAATTGTAACTATGTGTGGTGATGGATGTTAACTAGACATATTGTGGTGATCATTTCATAATATATACAGATATCAAATCATTATGTTGTACACCTGAAATTAATAAGGTCAATTATATCTCAATTTTAAAAATTAAAAATAGAAGAAAAGTTTCTAATCAATCATCCAAGCTCCCACCTGAAAACCTAGTAAAAGAGCAAAATAAACCCAAAGCAAGCAGAAGAAAGAAAATAATAGAGTAAAAATCAATGAAATGGAAAACAAAAATAGAAAAAAATCAATAATACAAAGAGTTGATTCTTGAAACATCAATAAAATTAACAAACCTCTACTAAGATTGAAAAAGAAAACAGAGAAGACACAATTACCAATATCAGTAATGAAACAGGATATCATGACACACCATGTAGACATCAAAAGAATAATACTATGCCCACAAATTTGATAATTTCAAAGAAATGGTCCAACTCAAAACATACAAACTACCACAAGTCACCAATACGAAATAGGTAATTTGAGTAACCCTATAACTTAAGGAATTTATTCATAATTTTAAAACTCCTAAAAAGCAAATCTCCCGGTCCAGATGGTTTCACTGGAGAATTCTACCAAATGTTTAAAGAAGAATTTCTTTCAGAAAATAAAACAGGAGAAACACTTCCCAACTTAATTTATGAAACCAGTATCATACCCTGATCAAAACCAGACAGACAATATATAAAAGAAAAACTGCAGGCCAATATCTCTTATGAATATGAATGAAAAAATTTAAAAAAATCAAACAAAATATAAGCAAATAGAATTGAGCAATGTATAAAAGGCATACAGAACATGACCAAATTGGATTTATTCTAGGGGTGCAAGGTTGGTATATTTGAAAATTCAATCAATGTGATCCACATGACCATATCAACTAATGAAGAAAAAGCTTTTACAAAATTCAACACCCAGTTATGGTAAAAGTCTCAAAAAAACTAGAAATAAATGGGAACATCTTCAACTTGATAAAGGACATCTATAAAAAACTACAGATAACATCATACTTAATGAGAAACTAAATGTTTCTCCCTAAGATTGGGAAAAAGGAAGGATGCCTGCTCTCATCACTCTTATCCAATATAGTACTAGAACTGCTAGCTACTGCATTAAAGCAAGGGAAAAAATCTAGATTGGAAAGGAAGAAATGAAACTGTTCTATTTTCAGATGACATGACTGTGTAGAAAATCCTAAGAAATCTACAAAAAAAAAAAAAAAAACCCTCCTAGAATAAATGAGTTCAGCAAGGTCACAGAATACAAGATAAACATACAAAATCAATTGTATTTCTACATACTAGCAATAAACAAGTGAATATGAAATTAAAAATACAGTACCATTTACAATCACTTTAAAAAAGAGAAATACGGGCGCCTGGGTGGCTCAGTTGGTTAAGCGACTGCCTTCGGCTCAGGTCATGATCCTGGAGTCCCGGGATCGAGTCCCGCATCGGGCTCCCTGCTCAGCGGGGAATCTGCTTCTCCCTCTGACCCTCCCCCCTCTTCTCATGTGCTCTCTCTCTCCTCTCATCCTCTCTCTCAAATAAATAAATAAAATCTTTAAAAAAATATATTAAAAAATAATAATTAAAAAAATAAAAATAAATAAAAAAGAGAAATACTTAGGTGTAAATCTAACAATAAGAGAAAAAAAAATCCCAGTTGATCAGCACTTCTGTCTTTTGTAAAACCCTATTATTCACTGACATTTCCCAAGTCCCTATGTGAAAAGGACCCATATAATACATTACTATTTTTTAATGCTTTTTTTCTCAGACTCTAAATGACATGAACAGATTGGATATTCAGATGACAAATAAGCACAGGAAAAGATGTTCGACATCATTAGCCCTTAGGGAAATATAAATAAAAACCACAATATGATATCACTATTTGCAAGAATACCTAAAATGAAAAATAGTGATAATACCAAATGATATGAAGAGCAGAGAAACTGGATCACACATACTTGCTGATGGGTATGTAAAATGGTACAGCCATTCTGGAAGACAGTTTGGCAGTTTCTTATAAGACTGAATATACAACTACCATACGATCCAGCAATTGTACTCCTGGGCACTTATCCAAGAGAAATGAAGACTTATGTTCACAAAAAACCTGTACATAAATGTTCAGAGCAGCTTTATTCATAATAGCCAAAAAGTAGAAACAACACAAATATCCATCCATGGGCAAACAGTTACATAAACTGCAGTACATCCATACCATGGAATACTATGCATCAATAAAACAAACAACTGATACACACAACAATCTGGATGAATCTATGGAAAATTATGCTGAGTTAAAAACAGCCATTCCTAAAATATCTCATATTGTATGATTCCATTTATTAAACATTTTTGAAATGACAAAATTATAGGAACAGTTGCTCTGAAAGGGCAAAATGAAGGATCCCTGTAGAGATAGGACTAGTCTATACCTTGACTATCCATATCAACATCCTGGCTGTGATATGTTACCACTAGGAGAAAATGGGCAAAGGGTATATGGAATCTCTACTTACAACTGCATGAGAATCTACAATTATGTCAAAATAAAAAGTTTAATAAAAAAATTAGGATCTTTTAATATCCATAAAACTTAAAAAAATTAAATGTAAACTGGGAAAAATACTTCTTGTACAAATATCAAAGGGTTAAGATACTGTAACTGCATTATCAACAAGAAAAAGATAAATACCATATTAGAAAACTGAGCAAAAGATACAAACAAGGAATTTATTCAATTCTCTCTCTCAAACACACACACACACACACAAATACAATTACTCAATAAATAATTTGAAAAGGAGTCATCTTATTAGTAATTAAAGAAATGTACATCAAGATAATGCTGATAGTATTTCCACTGTTAAGCTATCAAATTAAAAAACAAACACACAAAAAGGATAATATCCAACATATGTAACACTGTAGGGAAATGTACATTCTCATAAAAACAACGATAGCTACCTATGAGTGCCTATTACATGTTAGACAAGGTTCTAGGCATTTCACCTACATTAACTTATCGAATCCCCACAACAACCCTATGAGGTAAGCGCTGAGTGGGCTTAGAGATGAGCAAACCAATCACTGAGAGGTTAAAATAACTTGCCCAAGGTCACAGAACTAATAATGAACAGAGCCAAGACTCAAACATTTATTTCCTAGATGTTTTAAATAACAGATATGTATTATTTCTAACACCAAAAATTCATTTTTATACAATTAAAATGATGTCCCCGCAAGGTAGTGACCAAATATTTTAGCATCATAATTATTTCAATGTTCCACTTCATCTCTTTATGTCCTACACTGCTATACCAACCAGTCGAAATTGGTATTATCACTACCATGAATTATAACTAAGTTAGTTCTATATTATCTATAACTTTAAAAATATTTTTTTTCATTTTGGTTGTTTCCAAAAGCTCTGAAATTATTACTATGAATATCTAATTTAATAAAATGCACTATAAAATAAAATGTATTAATATCTCAGTGCATTTCCCAAGTTCTAAAATAGCTGAGGCATCTAAACTAAAACCGAGTTTATATGGCTTATAAAACCAGAACTCCTTACTAACTGCATTTTGGTTAAGCAAGATCCTAAATGCCTTCTCATTAATGTTCAATATAGGTTAAATGTATTTTACTGAATCTTAATTATTTGGAAACTGGTAACCCACACATGTAAGCTGTTTCTACCAGCCAAAATATTTTACCATTCCCCAGCCATGCCATATAAGTGACTTACCGCATTATTAATATTCTCTAAAATTTTACATCACCCCCAAAGATACTTTCCTGTTCTATTGTACCTCCTGATAAATTTCATTTCGTAAGTTTTATTTTCAAAACAGAAAACAGAACATATGAACAGACTGTGAGTAAGAATATATGTGCTAAACACAAGCATTAAACAACTGATCAAAACATTTCAGTATAACTTGCATTACTAAATGAAGATTTGTCTCCACTGCTGGGTTCTCAGAAGGTTGTAACTTTTTCCAAAACAAACATTCTTTGGTTCGAAACCTAAAACTGCAACACCAGAAGGAGCAGTTTGGACTTAATTTCTATCACATTGATCAATAACATTAAACTCCGGCAAGAGAAGTGAGTCATATTTGGATTTGAAGCAATCCAAAAAAGAATCTCAAAATCAGTCTTGAATGCTGTGCTTCTCCGCTGGAGAGCAGAGTTCCAACCTTACCTGTGTGGGCCATCCACCAAGGCTGAAAGGAACAATTGGTTGTGTGGTAACTGTGCCACCAGACGCTGAGTAGCAGGAGTGAGGGGTAATCCTGCAAGTGCTATTGGTTGAGCTGCATTCTCCACTGAAGAGACAGCATTGAAACTGGCCCTCCCAGTCTGAGGTGTACTTCCACTGATGAAAGACAAACCTGCGGCAGTTACAGACTGAATAGCAGAGCCAAAAGCAAAAGGCTGGATGCTATCACCCAGTGCGGTGGGACATTGCTTGGTACCCAGCCCCAAAGCCCCTGTAATCACTGAAGGTTGTGTGAGAGCAAGTGTTGCACAAGTGTAATTTTGGTGCATTTATTCTAAATAGAAAAAGGAAAAACAAATCAATATAATAGTTCTCTGACACGTTGAATGGCAGCTAGATAATGTAGCTCCCGCCAGATGAAGTTTTAAATATGAGCAGTTTATGAGATTCTGTTCTACAGGTTTTCATCTCAATACAGAAGGAAAGATGACCAAATATTACAAGTTATTAGATAACTAACAGAATCAGGGAGAACTCTAGAGGAAATACTCCAGCTTTCATTGGACCACCAGGTGCTACCAAAAGAAATGGCTGGATCCATCTGGATTTACATAAAAAGGCATGAAAAGAGTGCTCCCTTTAAAATTCTGAAATGTGGGAGGGAAGAATGTATATTCAAGGTCATTACAATGATCAGTAGATAAAAATGTCACAAGATAGAGAGAGAGAGAAAGAGATTTAATAAGCAAGTAGCCTGATTTCAAGATGATCTATGTCCAAAATTCAGTGAGTACCTTCCATGGCTCACATAAAATGAAGGGAAATCACAGATCAGAATTCAGTGTGCCTTGTGCCTTAAAGCTCAGATGGCTTCAATTTGTAAGACTATCTTGGGAATGAACGGCATAATTCCAAACAGTTGACTTAGAAACGCCATACCATTTCTTTAGCCTTTCCATTCTCTAAATGGTAAGTTTGTCTTTGAGAGATGATTACCTTTGTCACCACTAAAAGAATCAAAGGTACTGCTCTTACCCTACAGAAAACCCAGTTCCTTCTGGGGCAGGATTGATACAACTGGCATTCCAAAGCTGAATCCTTTACTCTGTGGAGCGGGAGCTGCGTTACTGAATGATGACAGGCCAGTAGAAGAGGTACTTATTTATAACCAGTTGGGGTGGAATCCCAAACTTAAACCCTCCTGCACCGGGGGTAGAGAATGTAAACCCGGTAGCTGAAGTGGTGGCTATTGTCTTTGCAGAGCCAAAAGTGAACCCACCTGAAGGGGTACCAATTCCTCCAAAATGAAACCCACTTAAGACTCCAGACCCTAAATGTGGGTAAGAGAGGAATGTAAGAAAACAAACTTTAGAAATCTCAATGAGCCCTTTGATTCAAGATGGTGGACAGAAGCCACACTGGAATCACTCTCTTGTACTCCAAACTCCTAGAAGTATCAGTTAAAAAGTACTTCATAAAAACATCTTTAAAAGTACAAAGCAGAGTTTTTGAAGATAGAAGACAATTTTTCTGGGGCCAGAGAGAGAAGGAATTCATATCTATAAGCAGAATCTGAAGCTGCTTAGCCCAGGGGGGGGAGACCTGAATGAGGTATGTGCCTTAACAGCTGGAAATATGCTGGGTTATGGGTACGATTTGAGGCCACAGGGTAAGGCTCCTCAATCAGCAGAGGCCTTGTGAAGCTTAAATCTGGGAAAGATCTACAAGAGAATGGAAAAGGCGATGGAAACATGCAGGAATCCCAAGCTGGTAAAGAAGATAGGCATAGACGGCTCAAATTCCATTTATCTTTATGGAGTAGAAACTTCAAGCTAAAAGGCTAACATAAGAACTGATTAGGAACTGCTGAAACCTTCAGGGCCCAAGTAGGTTGCTCAGGACATTATACAACAGAGGTGCCTCCTCCACTTCCTAGGTCCCACAAGGTCAGAAAAAGCCCCCAGAGAATTAACTCATAGACACGAATTATAAAACATCTAAGTAAGCAGTCTATAGACATGAAAAATGAGAGAATTAAAAGAAAACAAAAGAAGAGCTTCAATATATATCCAGAAAGAATATCAGAAGGAAAAAAAATAGAATGGCAGAGACAATACTGAAAGAGTTAATAAAGGAGCTTGCTAGAACCGAAGAAAAATGAGTCCTCAGGTTAAAAAGGCCACCAAGTGCAAGCAGGCAACCCCTCCCCACCACACACACACACACACACACACACACACACACACACAAAAGCACAGCCTTTATATGCAATATATTGAAATACTAGAATATTAAATATAGAGAAGAAAATCTGAACATTGCCAGAGAGAAAAAAAACAGATTTACCCAATAAGGAGTAACAACCAGTTTGACAGAAGGCTCTTCATTAGCAACAATAAATGTTAGAAGATGATGGAATATCTTTAAAGTGTTAAGGGAAAATCACTGTGTACTTATAATTCTATCCAAGTCAAGATTTATAAAATGGGATGTCTCTAAAGATCAGTTTTTTAAACAATAGCTCTGAAAGGTAATTCTAAGAAATCAGTTTCAAAAAATATTTCATCCAAGAGCCCCATTACTTTATGCACAAGAAAAAAAAAAAAAAACCTGTCACAATTCCTTATCACTTAAATTTTTTTATAGTTCTTGAAAGAGCTCTTTTCAATGTAGACATTTTAATCAAACATGCATACCTTAAGAAAAAACTATTCAGAATCCAATTTTCAACTCAAATTTTTTGATGTCTTCTGTGCCACCAGGAGCACTATTGACACAGTATCAAAACCATGAAGACCAGGCACCTGGGTGGCTCAGTTGGTTAAGCATCTGCCTTTGGCTTGGGTCATGATCTCAGGGTCCTGTGATGGAGCCCCACATCAGGCTCCCTGCAGGGATCCTGCTTCTCCCTTTCTCTCTGCCTGCTTCTCTCTCTGCTTGTTCTCTCTCTCTCTCTCTCTGTCAAGTAAATAAATAAAATCTTAAAAAAAAAAAAAAACCCATAGTGGGTGCCTGGGTAGCTCAGCCGGTTAAGCGTTTGCCTTCAGCTCAGGTCATGATCCCAGGATCCTGGGATCAAGTCCTGCATTGGGCTCCCTGATCAGCAGGGAGCCTGCTTCTCCCTCTGCGGCTCCCTCTCCCTCTCCCTGGGCTGCTCGCTCGCTCTCTCCAATAAATAAATAAAATCTTAAAAAAAAAAAAACCCTGGTGACAACAATGAGTTTTTTTGGTCAACATTTATGATATTATCATATAACTTTACATCATAAATCTATATTAATAACTATATATTATATAACATAATAATATGCTATTTAACATAATTTATAGTAACATAACACTTAAAACCTCAGGAGAGTGGTATCCTTGGGAATTTAAGATTAAATACAGCAAAAGAACTATTTAAGAGAACTAAAAGCCATTTAGCTATGCTTTCAAATCAGCTTTGCAAATATGTAGACTAGCATCCTTTTGTCTCTCATTTCAGCATAATCAGTAACTAGATCTGGTTAACCATCTCCACCATTCTCTCCCCACAACCACTGGTTTCTAGGAGTTAAAGGTGATCCCCCATTGTCTCAGGGCTTCCACCCAAGCCACCCATTAGGCAAGTTTTGATCCTAGACATTTTGATATTGCATGTGCATACAGAACAACTATGATGTCGCAACTGCCATCTGGCCAAAAGGGATTGTAAAACACCATCGACCGTTCAGGCTCGTTTCAATTTCAGAAATGTTAAAATATGAAAAACTGTACCTCTTAAAATGGATGAAATGTGGTATCTTGAGTAGAATTTGTGGCATGAACGTAAGTGAACATCTACCCGTGTAATTCTGAAGGACAATATTTACCTGAATGGGTTAGTTGCAACATGCTTATTTTTAAGTCATACACACATCTTAAAACTTTTTAAATGTAAGCCCCAAATGGTCATTTCAAGTGTGATAACTCAGTCCTAGAAGGCACAGGAAGACAGGCATCTTGAGCAGAGGAAGAGTTTTTGCTGTATTTACTCTTACATTCCCAAGGGTACCACTCTCCTGAGGTTTTAAGTATTATGTTTTTATAAACTATATTATAATGATATATTACTGTTACATGATATATAGTTATATGTATTATATATTTATGATATATAATTATATGATAATATTATAAATGTTGACAGAAAAATTGTTGTCAAACCATGGTTGTGAGGCTGTAATAGAAATTGACACTTTCAGATTTAGGTATTGTCATCCATGTCACATTGCAGGCCAAAGGAGTCTTTTCTGGTAGACATCAAAAGGTGGATGTTTCTTCCTGTCCCCTTGCATTTGTGGACCTTCTATTCTTTTGGAAGTAATTTAAGAATCTTCCTGTTAAATGTAGCATGTACCTTTAAATCTTTTCTACCTAAAAAATTTGAGAAACAAACAAAAAAAAAGAGTCACATTTGGACTAAAAATGCATTTTTGTCACTAAGAATTTGGCATCAAAGATTCTCTCCCTTCCGTTTCATTTAGATCTTAAGTCTTTCATATTATACTTTTTCATTTTTCAATCTATTTTCCTTAACCATTTTCTGACAAAGGTGTTTACAAAGTCTCACTTTATTATTAGGGATTGTCAATTTCTCCTTACAATCCCATTGTTTTTTGTTTTATATATCTCAAGATTATGTTGTTACGGGCATAGGTTCATGGTTGGTAGTGTCTTGGAAGATTTTCTTCCTTTCATCAGTGTGAAGTATCTGTTTATTACTAAATTGCCTTAAATCATATTTTGTCTGACATTAATGCTGCTTTACAATTTTTCTTTTGGTTGGCATTTGCCTCATGTATCTTTTTCCATCCCTTTGTTTTCAACCTTTCTGAGTCATTTTAAGTATAGTTTCTGTAAACAGCAAAGCTGCAAAATTTTAAATCCAATCTAAGAGTCTTAATGAGTAAGTTTATTCATGTTTATTATAACTACCCATACACTTAGACTTACCTATTCCATCTTATTTTGTGTTTTTTATTTGCCATGGTATACATCTTTTATCTTTGTCTACATATTTGAATTGATGGAATTTTCTTTATTCCTTTTACTTTTCCCATGCTTGGAAATTGCATATTCTATTAATTTATATGAGTTTTTTTCCTTGAATTCTTCATTTTAACACACAGACTTAAGTTTATGTTTTTCTAACGTAGTCTGAAATTAATCCTTATCTCCTATCCTTTTTTTTCCATTTTTTTCTTGGATTTAATTTAATTTAAATTCAATTAACATATAGTGTATTAGTAGTTTCAGAGGTAGAATTCAGTGATTCATCGGTTGTATATAACACAGACTGTTCATTACATCACATGCCCTCCTTTTTTTTTATTATGTTCAGTTAGCCACTGTATAGTACATCATTAGGACCTTAGCACACTTTAGTTTCCCCTTGGATATCACTGCTTTATTAAAAAATGGAAAACAAATCCATACACCCTATAGGTGGCTATGAGTGGAGATAGCTGTCTCTGTCACTGATGAGCTCCTCCAGCCAACCTCTCTATTTCTCTTCATCCACACTGCCTGACGATAGGAGCTTAAAGTTGACAAAACTACAGCTTTTTATGCTGAGCCCAGCTCACAGTTCTATCTTGGATTCCTTAAACACAAGCACACACGTTCAAAGAAAGAAATACCGGATGGTAAAGGGTTTCTGCAGAAAACCCACTAGGCCCAAAGAAATCATCAGAGCTCACTGAAAAGATTCCTAGAAATGGGCAGATGTTCCCTGCCTGACAGTCCAATCTCAATGGGGCTTACTGAATTACCTCAACAACGAGATGGGAAGAAAACCATTCAATGAGTACTGCTGCCCATCAGACTGTACTAGTCATTTAAATGCAGTGGAGCCTCAGTTTGCTCATCTCGACAATTCAGGCAGTTCCACTAAATGAGTAACCAATATGGTTTGTTTTGTTTTGTTTTTTTAAAGATTTTTTAATTTATTCATTCGAGACACAGAGATACAGAGAGAGAGAGAGAACATGAGCAGGGGGAGAAGCAGAGGGAGGGGGAGAAGCAGGCTCCCCGCTGAGCAGGGAGCCCAATGTGGGGCTTGATCCCAGGACCCTGGGATCATGACCTGAGCCGAAGGCAGACGCTCAACCACCTGAGCCACCCAGGCATCCCCAAAATGTTTTTTAACAGTAAGTTTATAAAGGGCCCTCCACATATATTACCTTGTCTGATTTAATTTAATGTAAAGGGCTATATGAAACCTTTCCAATATATGATGCTGGTGTTCTCCTCGCTGTCAGTGAAGGATCAGCAAATCAGAGATATCAGCACTCTCATAGCTGGCCCAGAGAGTGAACATAAATCGGATTTCAAATTAGAATTCAAAAAATTTACTACACATCTATCTAACTTATCGGCATGGAGATTATCTTCTCTATGTACTACCTATCATCATTTATTGATCCTAGGAGTGTTCTGGGTAGTAGAAAAACTGAATAGGGATCAACAAATTATGGTAGGTCATTTCAGGACACATCCTTTACCACTTAAGTTCTTGAATCTCTTATGTAATATGAAGGGGGGGGGAAATAAAAGCATTTATTGAATCCGGAACTCTTTATTTTCTAATTACCCACAACAAATCATAAAGGTATTTTGATCTCCATTCTATAGCTGAGGAAACTGAGTCTCTGAAATACTCGATGACTTCCCCAAGGGCAGGCAACTAGTTAGTGAAGGAAAGGGGCACAATACTTCATCTTAATATTAGTGTAAGCAACGCATTATGAGAAAGGTAAGTCTTTATCTCAAATGGCAGAAGCAAAATAAGTTCAAACTTGAGTACCTGTAATAAGCTATTTCAGCACAAATGTTTAGAGGTTTCTATCTTATAAAGTATAAATGATTTGGGGGGATCATTCTTGTCATTGTTCCCTGATATTATTTGAAGAAATGATTGTTAAAACAGTGACAAGCATAGAAGCTCAGCCATGTAATTTGTTAAAAACGTCTCCCCCTGCTCAGAAGCAAATAGACTATTCTTCCTTGCAGGCCACATTCTCCCTAAACTGCCTGGTTACTTGACAACCATGGAGTTCCACTAATTCACTTCACCTTCTCAAGAACATCATGACTAAATGATCTGGCATGATTAGTCATGTTATAAAGCCATCCCTATAAATAGCAACTTCTGATAATATATATGATTCTTAAACATATCATTAATTATCAAACTAAGGAGAGGCAGAAAAGCAAAGGAAAAGTACAAATTCACTGAAGAAACCCCTCATTCCACCAAGAAAGCCTCCCAGAAAGTAGAAAAATGTAAGCCTCAAAGTACAGTAGGGTCCTTATTTGCCACTGATAGCAATGGATACCAACTCTGGAAGGAGAAACTGAGTTACTAATGTTTTATTCTAAATGTTTGAGTCCCCAGAAGAGCAATGGATAGGGAGAGATGAAATTAGCCCATCCATTTTTAGGGAAATAGGAATGGATCAAACTTGTAATGATGATCATTTTATTTTATGCCACAATAAAATACAGGGCTACTGAAAATGGTGTATTAGCTGTGAGTTAATATTAAACATCTTAAGCAGTATAGCTTACCAATTATCTTTCACATTAAGTGCTTTTCTCCCCCTTCATCCAATAACGTATCAAAGCTATAAAGGTCAGAATCTTATTTTAAGAGCTAGAAAAAGGTGGGTTTTTTTTTAAATTCCAAAATTAAGACCAACTTGCCAAATATTAAAAGTGTGACATGGTGGAAGTCTGTAAATTGCCATGAAATAGGTCTCAATTCTCAGTGAATGCCTACAGCAGTTACAAAATTAGAAAAGGGAAGACACCAGGGGTGGAACCAAAGGGGAGGGTGGGCAGAAGGACTCAAGAGAGGAAGAATTTTAGAAGCCCTGAGAAGGATGCAAGAGAGAGCAGGGAGTGTGTGTGCAGGAGGGAGACTCATGAGAGGGCAGGTGTGGAAGGTAGAGACCCTAAGAGAAAGCATGGCTATTGGGAAACTGGGCATCTGGGCAGAGGGACCCAAGAAGGCAGTGCACCAAGTGGGGTGGGGAGAGGGATTGGAGGAAGGGGGAAGAACAGGGTTATGGGGAGGAGAGAGGAGAAAGAGAAGAAAGTAAAACACTTGAGAGAACTAGTCAAAGAAACAGAGGAATGGCATTCAAATGCAAAAAAAAAAAAAGCCTCAAAGGCATACCCATCTCCCCAAAACACTGGAGAAGTAGAGCAAAAACCAAACCAAAAAACCCCAGAGACTTCTGAAACACAGTATGCATAAAAACCTTATACAAGTGTGCAAGTAATAGCAGTCATTTAAAAATTTCAAAAACTATCATTTTACAAAGAAAAATAGATCTGGCTAATATAACTTAATTAAAGTTCATTTTTTAAAAGATTTTATTTATTATTTATTTGACAGAGAGAGAGAACACAAGCAGGGTAAGTGGCAGAGGGAGAGGGAGAAGCAGGCTCCCCACTGAGCAAGGAGCCCCACATGGGACTTGATCCCAGGACCCCGGGATCATGACTGGAGCCAAAGGCAGATGCTTAACCAACTAAGCCACCCAGGCATCCCAATTAAAGTTCATTTTAAAAAATAAAACTCACTTCTCTCAGTGCTTCACTCCACAAAAAACAAGGCAATCAATTATATGCTTTTGAAAAATAAGCACAATTCTTAGGTTTGTCATTTTTGATTGTGGTAAAATATACATAATGTAAAAATTTACCATTTTAACCATTTTAAGCATACAGTTCAGTGGCATTAAGTATGTTCACAACATTGTTCAACTATCACCACTATCCATTTACAAATCCTTCTCAATGCCAGAGTGTGGCACTGAAAAATAACTCCCCTTTCCCCACTCCCACAGCCCCTGGTGACCTCTATTTTATTTTCTGTCTCTTGAGCTTGCCTTTTCTAGGAACTTCATATTAGAACTATACAGTATTTGTATGGCTTATCTGAATATTTGTATACTTGAAACAACCTAAATGTCCAACAACAATAGGGGAATGGAGATTTTTTTTAAAGTGGCATAGTTACATGATGGAATACAGCAATAAAAGACAGCAAACTTTATCTATATTTAGCAATTTGGATAAATCTCAAAAACAATGGTGACCCAAAAAAGTTGCAGAAAAGTAAGTTGAGAAGACAAGTATGGAACACTGTTGATGGAAATGTTAAAGGGCATACGAAATAATAGATTACAAATCAGGGGCGCCTGGGTGACTCAGTTAAGAGTCTGCCTTCAGCTCAGGTCATCACCCCAGGGTCCTGGGATCGAGTCCCATGTTGGCTTCTCTGCTCAGTGGGGAGCCTACTTCTCCCTCTCCCTCTGCCTGCCGCTCCCCCTGCTTGTGCGCTCTATCTCTCAAATAAATAAATAAAATCTCTTTTAAAAAAGAATCGATTACAGGGCGCCTGGGTGGCTCAGTTGGTTAAGCGACTGCCTTTGGCTCAGGTCATGATCCCAGGGTCCTGGGATCGAGTCCCACATTGGGCTCCCAGCTCAGCAGGAAGCCTGCTTCTCCCTCTCCCACTCCCCCTGTTTGTGTTCCTGCTCTCGCTGTCTCTGTCTCTGTCAAATAAATAAATAAAATCTTTAAAAAAAAAAAAAAGAATCGATTACAAATCATTTATGGCCATTTATATTTGAACACACTTAACATAGATTGGAAAAATACAGAACTTCAGAAGAACAATTATCTCTGGGATCGGAAAGAAATGAGACTGGGAAGGGGTATAAAGAGTTAGCTATATAATGTTTTAGTTCTTTAAAAAACAATACCTAAAGAAAATATGGAAAAATGTTAACAACCATTAAATCTTTGGTAGGTATGTGGATGATGGTGTAGAATAGTCTCTGTACTTTTGTCTGAAATACAATTTTAAAAAGAAGGACTAGTTAATGTTTAGAATGACAGAAAATAAGACAATATGTGCACTTTGAAAAGGGAGATGTGCTAATAAAGGCCAATTATAGCTTTTATTCTCCCAGTCATCTTAATTGGCTCCTTTATAAAAAATTTTTTAATTACAAATGAATACACACTCATATAATCTTTGGAAAAGATGTTCATAAAGAAAGCTAATCAGCATGAGTGTTATTATGGCACTTGAATCTGCTTGAATCTGCTATGATTCATATATCTTTTAAAGTAAATCATTTGAAAATTTCTATACTTACTACTCAAAAAATACATTCAGTCTAATTCACATGTACAATAGATATCATGGTTGATAACTGCTGCTCTAGCAACAGAAACTTAAGATGGGTAAATTCATACATCTAATTGGGGCCAAAAACTAGCATCTCAGGTCCAGATCCCTGGCCTTCCTGTTAGGATTCCTCTTGAGTTTAATGGAAGGTAAAAGTTATATAAATGATTTTAAATAACTCAAACTTTACATGGGAAGGTGGTTCATATAACATATTTGAAGTGCTTGGTAGAGTGCCAGATATACAAGTATTCAATAAATAATAATTTACTTCTTGGGAAACAAATGCTATTTATTTGGGGGGATATAATTGCCTCTTCAAGGTTTGGCCTGCCCCTAGCAAGGTGGAATCCGATACTAAGCACTATTTTCCCCAGGTTTTAGGAGGTAGGAAAGTAGGGGATGAGCCCTGGATCTGAGATGAATCTTGCAGTACTTGACTTCCATGGAGGATTTTGTAAATACAGAAACTTAGGGATAGAAGAACACAGACATTATAGCATTTCAGTGATTAGTCCAGGATCACATTGTCAGTAAATGGATCTCAGAGATAGAACTCACTTAATGAAGTCTAATATTCTTGATAGCAGGTCAGATCTAGAGGCAGAAGTTGAAATAGGAAGAGAGCTTCTCTTGACTTGCAGAGAAGTATGCCATGTTACTGATAACATGGAATTACTGGAAATAAATGTTCTGTTGTTGGATTAGTTAGGCTGAGTAAATTATGGCCATCTCACTCTATGGAACATTAGGATGCTATCACTAATAAAATTTTGAAAACTATCAACCACATAGAAAAAATTCCCAGAACAGTATTAAATAAAAGGAACAAAACTTATATAAGCAAGCAGTAAGATAATTTAAAAATATGGGTACATATGGGTGCCTGGGTGGTTCAGTCAGTTAAGCATCTGCCCTCCTTTGGCTCAGGTCATGATCCCGCAGTCCTGGGATCAAGCCTAAGTGGGCAGACTCCCTACTGAACAGGGAGTCTGCTTCTCCCTCTCCCCTTGCCCCTCCCCCTGCTTGTGCTCTCTCACTGGTTCACTCTCTCAAATACATAAATAAAATCTTTTATTTAATTTATTTTAATGCTGGCTTAATAAATTACTTAACTAGTGTTTTAAGACAGTTGTTCTACATATTATACAAGAATTAGGCAAACTAAATCCCTTTTTCATAGCTATAACCCACAAAAACTTTTAGGTGTATTTTTTTACTTTTTAGATCTCTCAAGTTTCATTTCATTAAAGCCAAGTCAGTAGTCAAAAGCCAGAAATTCTATAGCCTCTGCAAGTCAAGAGAAGCTCTCTTCCTATTTCAACTTCTGCCTCTAGATCAGACCTGCTATCAAGAATATTAGACTTTATTAAGTGAGTTCTATCTCTGAGATCCATTTACTGACAATGTGATCCTGGACTAATCACTGAAATGCTGTAATGTCTGTGTTCTTCTATCCCTAAGTTTCTGTATTTACAAAATCCTCCATGGAAGTCAAGTACTGCAAGATTCATCTCAGATCCAGGGCTCATCCCCTACTTTCCTACCTCCTAAAACCTGGGGAAAATAGTGCTTAGTATCGGATTCCACCTTGCTAGGGGCAGGCCAAACCTTGAAGAGGCAATTATATCCCCCCAAATAAATAGCATTTGTTTCCCAAGAAGTAAATTATTATTTATTGAATACTTGTATATCTGGCACTCTACCAAGCACTTCAAATATGTTATATGAACCACCTTCCCAACCATAGACACACAGAACCAGTTCCTGGAGCCAGGGAAATCTGTATTTGCAGTTTAGGGGCCAAGGGCAGGCTGCCCCAAGATGAGCCACTTTGGCATGAAGATTATGCTGAGCTGAAAACAAAGTCCAAAGACTCAGGAAGAAACTGGAACCCCCCTGCCCCCCACCCCAAAGCTGCCTAAAAGATTTTAGATAAAGGACCTGTTCCAGCAAGAGAGCTATCACCACAGATAACATTATAATATGAACTAGGTATAGTAGACAAGAAAGAACCTAGCAGAGCCTATTTGATTAAAGTCCTCTCTATGTCCTACAGTTTCTGAATGGCCCAGCAAACTTTCGTTTACCAAACATTTATTCTTTTTCATCTTCTTGTGAGTTGTGTTCCTTCCCTTTGAAATCCCAGACCCCCTTTTCTCCTTAGTTCAGGATGACTTAAATACCTCATTCTGCTTGTCTGGAATTTCATGTCTGTAGATTCCCCTTATGTACAAAATTAAATTTGATTTTCTCCTCTTAATCCGCCTCCTGTCAATTTAAGTCTTAGTCCAGCAAGAAGAATCTCGAGGGACAGAGAAAAATTTTATTCCTCCCCCAAAGTGACAAACATCCTATGTGATTCCTAAACACATACAAGTTTGAAAACCAAAGATGGAAGGCCAGTGTTTTTCAAACTGTCAATGAGAATTCATTAGTGGTTTGCAGTCTACATTAAAAAAATATATATAATGGAGACTATCAGAGTGAATTGTATGTAGTTATGTATTGTTTTTGTGAAATGGCTGTCAATTATATATTGTATATGTATATACTTGGCCACAACATAAAATTATTTTCTTACTGTGGTCATAGCTAAAAGGTCTGAAAAGTACTAGCTAGGCATTAATGACTTAGTATAATGCACAATGAGGCAGAATAGTAATAAAAAAGCAATCAAGAAAGAGCATAGCATATAGAACTTAAGTTCCACAAATTTCTAGAGAAATAACAAAATTTAAGACACTTAAACTCTAATCATCTATAGCCATAACGGGTTTTTTGGCATAATTTGGCCAAAAAGCCAGTAACTTTACTTTTAGCCAATAACTTAAATATTTCTTTTGTTTGCTGTGGTAATAACAAGTAGAATGGACAAATGATTCAAGCTTCACTGTCGCCTTCACCAGATAAAGTGGAAGCTAGAAAAACACGATAGCCAAAAGAAGGAAAGCAATTTAGTTAACTCATTAATCGAATTCCAACCCCTGGATAACCAGAAGTAACCATCCATTAAAGCCATCCTATCTCTCTTTGCTTACAACACTCAAATAATGAATTAGGGGCTCCACTATCCAACACAACTAATCAGTTCCGAAAACTCCAAATGCTTATAAAGCCAGCCCCCCCGCTTTTTTCCCCTTTTGTTTAAAACCAAACCACGGAATTCACGGAAAACCAGTATCAGAACTGTACCTCTAGGTGAAGTGAAGACACTCAGATTGCCAAGCAGTGGCAAGCGGGCGGCGCGTCTGCGTTTCTCCACTCCAAGGCGGGAAAAGCAGGGCACTGGGTCCTCTGTGTTACTGGGAGTGGGACTGTAGCTCTGGCGGCCGCAGGGATGCTCCCCCCAGGGGTTCAGGCCCAGAAGTCTTGCCCACAGCAGAGGAAAAGAAGTGAGATCCCAACCCTACACACACACAAACGCTGAGCCGAGGAAAAGAAGCGCGATCCCACCTTACACACAAACACGCCCCTCGCGCGCGCACACACACACACACGCTGAGCTGAGAAAAGCAGCAGGATCCCAACACACACACACACACACACACACACGCTGAGCTGAGAAAAGCAGCACGATCCCAACACACACACACACACACACACACACACGCTGAGCTAAGGAAAAGCGCGATCCTAACCTACCCTACACGCCCCCTCCCCACACACACAAGCTGGGCTGAGGAAAAGCGCGATACCGCCTTACCTGGGTGCGCGGGTATATACACATATACATACATACACACACACACACACACATACACACACTCGCACACAGACGCCGAGCCGGGACGGAACCACAACACGTGTCGCTGTCGCGGGGCGGGGAGGGGAGGGGGCGTGGGGAGCGCGTGCAGAGCTGCAGCAAAACCTCATTCCCCGGGCCACCAAGCCTATCCTTCCACCCCGGCTGTCCCGGATCCACGGGAGCAGCTGTCCGGTTTGGAATTCACGTGCAGGAAAAGCGTAATGAGCAAGCCTGCAGAGGACTGGGACAAACGAAAACCCCGCAAACTTACCTTGGTGTCTGCCGCCGCCGCTCGCCGTCAGGGACCCAAAGTAAATGGATAGGACCTCCGAGACTGTCTTGCGGCCGGCGAGGCGGGCCTGGGCCTAATATGAGCAGAAAAAAACAAAAAACAAAAAAACAAAAAACGGCCTCTACCGCGGGCAGGTTGCTGCTGGAGTGACGCTAACGGAGAGACGCTCAACTGGGGTCCACCTAGTTAACTCGAGAGGGCGGCCATTGACCCTGACTGGCACGCGCTCGGATTGGTTGATTCCGGTGCTGTTTCAAAGGAAACTCCTCTGTGATTGGCCAGGAAAGTCAAGCGGGAACCCGGAGGTGGTGGGTGGAGGGGGCAACAAAATTGTTACCTAGGCAACAGAGAGACGCAGAGCTCTCAGCTGTCTATTTTCGGAGCCCAGCCAGCGACCCGAAAACTGACCCAGGTGAGGAAACCTGAACCTTAGGAAGGGGAAAGAAAGGGTCCTCAAATGTCCTGGCTATCGGGAAAACTAGGGAAAACTCTAGAGTACTTACGACTCTGAAAGATACCCCAAAAAAGCCACAAGTCGCAAATAGTACAGACCTTGTCCCTCAGTTCCCCTGCCCTAGACACTAGAAGCAGGAGGCAGCTTTAACAAAACTCAGCCTATTCAGGATGTGAGTGAGAGATGGGACAGTTTTACCACACAGGGGAATAGATGCTGTTCGACCGTCTGAAGGCCAAAATGGACCCATGAAGGCTTCCCAATGCCTTTGTCAACTCACACACACTTAATGGTTTTAACACTAATTTGAAAGTGAAAACTGTGTCCTTATAGGTAGATTTGGGTGCTTCAATTGGAACACCCGCTGTTCCTTCTGTTTTACATGTACAGGCATGATTTATCCAGAGTGCCTTTGTTGGGATATAATTTTTTAAGGGGTATAACGCTGTTCAAACTGAAAAAGAAAATGGCGGGTGCCACTTTCTACGTGGACAATGTCCTGTGTGAGAGAATGTGAACTCTGTGACCTGAGGGTTCCAACGGACGTTGGTCAGATCCGTTGAGGACTGAGACGCAGTCGGACTGTACTTGAGTGGGCTAAAGCGTCGTGTGCAAAGACTACTAGTACTTACGTTACCGAGGCTGCTACTCACCGACGGTTGATCGGAGAGTAAGTATTATATGTCGCGAGACTGACTGTACCTGTCAAAAGGTAAGAAACGGGGTCAAAAAATAAAATCTGCGTATGGGGAGAGAACAGAATTTGACCAGAGAGTTAGGGGTCATTTCTTCTAAGAGCTTCCTGTTGTGACAAGGATTCAGAACAGAGACTGTTTCCCAAAGAAATCAAAACAGGCCTGTTGACTTCGGGAGAAAATTTCAAAGTACTGAAGGAAAATTTGCTGTCTCAGCTCCTTTTTAGATAGAGGTGGAGTATGAGAACGAGAGAGAGAAACAAAAATTACTGCCAAGTGTATTAAGTTTGTCTAAAATAAAGAATAATAGAGGAAGTATTAAATCAAAAGAAGGTCATTTATGAAATATTCCAGGTATTTCCAAAAATCACATTCTATTAAATATATTTTAAATTTGTAAGAAAAACCCTGTTAAGTCCTCATAGTTACTTATGATTTGGTACATTTTATGACATTCCTAAAAAAGGAAATCATTCTTGGTATTATAAAGACAAAGTCAAAAATGAATTGTTTTTAATAATCATTGATGCGTATAGCTGTCAAAAATGTAAAAAAATAAATTAGCCAGTATACTGCAATTTAATTCAGACATAGGGCAGAGATGATGTTTACTTTTGTGTTTTCAGAAGAATTTTAATACAGGAATTGCTAAATAAGAATCATGTAAATAAAGTTGCAGAAGAAATGCCAACTTTATTTAACAGAGTAAATGGATTTTGAATACTTTGAAATCATTCAGCTGTAAACAGTACTTTACATAGGGGTATGTGTTTACCTGTTAAACAAGTTCCCAAAGGATATATGTTGTGATTCTTTATTACCCTGGTTTTACTTACTACATATACTTGAATTAAGAAAATATTTCCTTTTGAATAGTTTGTAATTCAGGATTTTCACTAATTTCACCTAGATTTTTCTCCAATTAATTCAAGTCAAAGAGCTATCCCTACTGACACTGTGGATGGAGGCAAATGAAATAGAAGGCACGACCCCAGCCCTCACAACCAGAGTCTGACTTAATCTCTGGTTACTGATACTGCTTCAGTGCCTAGGTCTGGAGCCATCCTGGTTGAGCTTGCTTAGTCCCTAACTGGTTTCTGTGTTTCCGTAGTGAGCTGTTTCTGAAGTGTCTGTCTCTTTAGCTCTTTGTGACTAGTATCAAGAGAGATTCCCCCAATCACACCTTTATGTATGAAGGCCCTAAGGACTCAAGTTGATGTGGGCAAATCATAGGCTCTATCCAGAAAATGCTGCCTTTGGAATTCACCTAGCAAAGGAGAATGAGAGAAATAAAAACAAAGGGCTTAGAAAATTTATTTTCTTTTTTTTTTTAAGATTTTATTTATTTATTTGAGAAAGAGAGAGAATGAGAGAGAGAGAGTACATGAGAGGGGAGAGGGTCAGAGGGAGAAGCAGACTCCCCGCCGAGCAGGGAGCCCGATGCGGGACTCGATCCCGGGACTCCAGGATCATGACCTGAGCCGAAGGCAGTCGCTTAACCAACTGAGCCACCCAGGCGCCCCGAAAATTTATTTTCTAAGAACCAAATCTCAAATCGATTTAATAATATATTTTGTTTTTAATGAAATTACTACTTAAATTTTCTTTAATTTCAATTTATTCTTGGCCTATTTAAGTGGTAATGCCAGATTCAGGCAGTGTCGCTCTAGAATCTTCTTTTTTTTTTTTAATCACTACACTACACTGAATAGGCAAAAAAAAAAAAACATTCTAAGGTACAAAGGCAGGAGATTATAGGGTTGGGTTTTTTTTTAAGATTTTACTTATTGGGGGGGGGGAGGGGCAGAGGAAGAGGGAGAAAGAATTCCAAAGCAGACTCCTCCCTGAGCTGGGAGCCCAGACAGAGGCTCAGTCCCACAACCCTGACTTCATGACCTGAGGCTAAATCAAGACCCTGGATGCTTAACCAACTGAGCCACCCAGACACCCCATAGGGTATGTTTAATAAGCAATTCAGTTTTTAACAGAACACAAATTGCTTGTAGGAAAATAAATAGGAAGCTGCAGAAAATTAGGTTGGGGTGGTATCTTAAAGGACCTTGGTTCCCAGGCTTAAGACGAACCTAATGTATATCAAATTTACAAGTGAAAGACAGCCCTACAAATAAATAACACTGCACAGTTTGTAAAAAGGCATCTTTCTTTAGTTTGTCCAATTGATCTGTTTCTGTCAAATAAATGTTTTCAATAAAGCTTAATAAATTATTCTTAACTTGTTAGACTTCTAAAAAGGATGGTAGAATCTGCATTTCCATTAAATTTAGAATATTTTTTTCCAAAAATTCACATAACTGTTTTTCTCTTGATCCTTTGAACTATTTAATTAGTTATTCGCAAAGTACTGGTGATTCATTTATTTCTCAAAATATTATATCAACAAGCATTTATTGATTTCTTATTTTGTGTTTGCAGGTTATTAATACAGTTGATATGGTAAAAACTATTTTTGCTCAAGTGCCAATTTCATTATGACATCTCTATGCCCATTTAGCTACATACGAATCTATGCCATTTTATGCCGGCCTAATTTGGAATTTAAGAAGTCTAATTCCTAATGTGCTTCAGATATATAAAGTGTTACTATAAATTATTGTGAATGCTTTGTTATATACTCAAACATACATCCCAAGAATGGGCATCCCCTTTAAAGCAGTCACTTTGGGAGTCTATCCACTTGCTGTTGCTATTGCTCAAATTACCTTTGAAAATACTCTTTTAGAATCGCCTTGAGGCCTGTAGCACATTCTTTTGAATCTCCTCAAAGTAGCAAATCTTCATTTTTTGAAAGTAGATGTGTTATCTAGATACATCTAGAAATCACTTGGAGACAAATCTGTTGTATAATCAAACTGAGTGATACCATAATGATACCTGTTTTCTTGGTGATACATATGAAGGCAATTCCAAAATATTTTGAACACTGATAGCGTAATTTACATCAGCATATAACCTTCCAAGGTGACTACTTTGCAGTACAATATTCGTGTGAATTTAATCATGCTTCATTCAGTATTCATAAACTGCTGACTATGCCAGCTCTGGCTTTTGAGACTCTCAGCTTACAAGGATGGCTTCCCACTGCCCACACTGCCCTGCTTCTCACCAGGTGAGAACCAGGCCAGAGCTACTTCCCAACTGGTAGGGATTTAGAATAAATCTGCTTTCCCTAAATCCAGTAGCCACTGTACCCACTGAACGACAGCCTCATTTCATAATGTAGCTGCCCAGAGTAACATGAGAAAGCCTTTGATTTGGTACCTAGTTTTCTTTTCCAGCTGTGATGTTGAGCCCTGCCCTATTCTGAACCTTCATCTAGTTGCCAACTCCCCAATAATCCTCAAGAGTCAGACCCTGCCTCCTCTACCCCCACCTTTGGACCAGGGTTCTGCTCCACCTAAGCAGACCTCCCTGTAACCATGATTATTCAATCTTTCTGCCCTGAAACACTGCTCATATCCCAAAATTGCTGCCATGTCCCTGCCAAGCAGATGAAAATATATGAATAGCAGTTCTGGATCCATTTCCTCTTTTGTTGTCAAAGGTAGAAAACATGTCAATAAACTTTTGCTTTTAATGTTCAGTAAATGTTTAATGAACACATAATCAACTAGAACTTTCAAAATATAAACACGAGCCTCTTCGTTTAATTTAATACGTGTCAATTATTCATTTCCATAGCAGACTACCAGACCATACTGTGTGAGAAGATTGTTTTATCACCACTTATTTCACCTTTTCCATTTTAATGAGTTTCCAGGGTAATGAGTTTTATCATTAACTTATTTGACATCATTATTAGAAGTGATATTCATGCCCAGCAAAAATTAAATTTTTAAAGGACCAATAATAATAGCTAACATATGTTGAGTGCTTACTATGTGCAAGGCACAGTTCTAAGCTCTTTGACGTGAATGAAGCTACTTAATCCTTGTAACAAACCTATGAGGTAGCACTATTATTATTTCTATCTTACAGGTAAGGTAGATAGTGTGTATAGAGTTTAAATGATGTGCCTGACGTCACAGAGCTGGGAAGTAAATGATAGATACATATCTAGGCAGCATGACTCCAGAGACCTTACTCTAAACCACTATGATATACTGCCTCTATGGTAGACATACCAGGCAATTTCACATTGTTTCATACCCTTGACATCTCCAATAGGCATTAAGATCAGTTTTCCATTTAAAAAAGAAAGTCAAAATAATAGTAAAACATAATAAAACAGAAGGTTTGTAAAACACCATCTGCATGCAGATTGACTTTGACAGGTGATTTTGTACCAGCACACATTTGAGGACCCCTTTGTATTACAGTTCTAGGCACATTGCAGAAATTGTAGTGGATCATTTAATAACAGCACTAAAGAAGTGTTTCCTGTGAGTTAATTTTATAAAATCATGTTTAAAAAATATTAGCAGAGATGTAGAAAAGATTCCTTTTATATTTATGCCAAAATCATTAACAATAGGCTTTATGCAGGTTATTCATTAAAGTCTGTGACACTTCCAAGATTTTTAAAGACCCTGAATTCCTACCCTAAATGTGACTGTAAGGATTATTTTAAAGGCTGAAGGTTGGTAGGATTATAGGTTGTGGTGATCTTTTCTTATTTATGTTTTTAATGTGTTATTTCCTAAAATTTCCATTATAGACATATATAGTATCACTATTATAACCATAAAAACAGTTCATTTATTTTGTGTGAACTTTTTGCTAAAGCCAATGAACCAACCCACTAGAATTCTCAGATGGCAGTATAATGCTAGGCATCATCAAGGGCTGATTAAAAATTTAATCTTCGGTCTTCGATGAAACAGAAAACCAAAATATCTCTTTCTGATTATCTTCTTCCTCAGAACATGGATTCTGAAAATATGGAATCTGAAAATGCAGAAACTGAAAATATGGAAACTGAAAATCTAGGATATGAAAATATGGAAATTGAAACCCTTTCTTCGGTTTCAACTCTGCAAGCCCTCTCTAAGCTACTTTATCCTGAAGAAGAGGATGATTTTGAGCCTGGACAGGTGGTCGTATACTTACAGATGAATTAGTTCTATTCACGCTAAGTTGTGAAACTCTATTTGAACAACTCGTTCCAACCTTGCTGTGGGAGCAGGGCTGTGTCATCCAACAGGAGGTTGGAGGACTCATTATGCATGAGAGTATAACCTCTAGTACATTTCAGGCAAACATAATTATATTTTTTCTAAACTACCTGAACACTGAATAGGAAAATAGTTCTGTAACTATGGTAGCAATAGCCACATTTCAAAATGTTTGTCATTTATATTTATGGCCAAAGAATGCTTGACAACCATTGCAGAGTGGTAGCTTGGATTTTTAAGCCTAGACAGTATTTCTATAAAACAAATAATTTCCACTAGACAGTGTTTATTAGGCCCCCACCAACCAGTTCCCTTAATTGTTTAAAATTTATCTACACATGAAAACAGAACAGAGAATAATTTGAGCCAGATAATGGGACAAACTACCTTTAGCTTACTAAAATTGACTTCCGGGTACATGCTCACACAGAGCTGTGGAATCTAATTTGTCGGATAGCATTTGGGATCAGGGCAGGTAACCCCAGGGAGGCTTGCAGCAGCAAGATGGGCTTCATTTTGGGTAGGAAAGTTCCATGAACTGGCCTCAGTCACTGCCGATATTCCCAGAATAATCAAAATACTTCTACGTAACCCCCTGCTCTCCATTCTCCTGCTCCTTAGGTATCAGCAAACCTCGGCTGTCAGACTGCCTACATGAAGGCAAACAAAATTTGGGCCAGAAATCTCACACAGTAGCAGAATATGTCAATTTGCTTCACATTATCTTAGTGAAGTTGTTATTATGACGAATTTGCCATGAATAAACCATCTCCAGTGAGCATGCATATCAGTTTGCTCCTCCCCCAAAATTCTTTTCTGCCCTTGTGTGGAAAAACAAATGTAATCTGAATAGGCAGCAAAATTCAGTGGCTCAAATCAACACTGGATGGAACTTCCACCCTCCAGGAAGAGTTTAGGTAGAAGGCACTGCATCAAGGCAGACGTGCAATGGAAATAAAATTTTTAGATGGAAACTGAATCAGCTTGGAGCCAGGATCCAAGAAGTGTTAGTCAGGGAAAAGTTAGTAGAGGCCAAACAAAAATCAGGACATTAATAATAGCATTGAATATATACAGCACACAGGACACTGGAGAAAAATTTAGGAGCAAGGTATCAATGAAGTTGGGAAGGCAAGTTCATTTTTGCTACATTAAGCTGAAATAGAAGGATACATCCTGGGAAGGGTAAAGTTATGTCGTATACAAAAAGCATATTACGTATTTGAGAAACAGCAATCTTGAAGAAAGGGAAGTGAACCTTGTAACTGGGACAGATTCAGAGATAAAAGATTTACCCTGGTTACAAAGCCTGTTCTCTTTGACGTTTACGTATGGAGATCTTTATTTGCATCTAGAGGTGATTCTAGGAGAAAGATAAGTGATTATGAGAATAGAGAGACAAGGATCATTTTACCGAATTGTACAATTCATAGAGGAAAATTACTGTAATAATGTATGATTCTGTATATCTGGGTTATAAGCAATTTTGAGGTAATTGGTCATTCAGACACTGCAGTACAGATATCTTTAGAGGATATAGAATTGAGTATCAGAACAGTGGGAGAATAATTAATGTTTCTAATGAACTCTTAAATTTTCCAGGAGAGAAACAGCTTTTCATTTTTTAACATGTATTAATCTTGGGAACTGTGGAATGATTACAAGAGTGATGTGTTTTTGAAAATATTCTCTCTGAAAACAGCATTAGAACTGCTGCATACACGTTGGCTTATTTACACCATCCCCACCATGAATTGCTAAGACTCTGGGAGATTGGGAAGAGAGTGTTTTTTTAAACTCACAAGGGGATCTTAAGACCTGTGGGAAATAAGGTTCACCACTCCACAGACATTGTAACCAAGTTGTTCTAATTCTCTTACTATTGCAAGGTGGGATGAACTGCAACGATAAATTTCTCAGATAATGGGATTTTGATCCATGGTAAAGGCTGAAATGATATTCTCATGGAAAACATTTGCAAGATGGTTTTTAATATTTTTATTATCCTGGTTCATCATTCCACTTGAAATTTTTGTTTTTAGTCATTTATTTTCATTAAGTTAATAAACTGAGACTCCCCTTCTGTTGTGATGTGCTGACCCAATCATCACTGTCCATAGAGAGCATACCAATTTTTGTCAGGAATGTTCAAGTTATGGATTTTAATTTTCCGTGGAAGGAATCACTCAACAAAACAAGAGGCCCTCATGTTCCAAGATATGCTTTGCCCTGATTAACTATTAGTATTCTGGTGATTAATAACTTAAGAGAAGCACTACAAGTTTATATGACTTTAGTGATTAAAACAAACAAACAAAAAAACCATACAGAATACCATCTTGGGACTTTCACATAAAAATGTCTGTAACACCTTAACTGCAGACATAGCACTTTTGAAACACCTTTTGGGAAGGAATGGTTACTGTCTTAGAAACTGTTGAGATGTTACAGATTAATTTCTGATTTATAGCTGTTGGAATAGTTTAGCATAATAAAGACACAGGTGAGGTTTTCCACTGGCTTTCAAGGACAGACACTATTCCTTTTGCCCAAATAGGACATTGTAACTCTTGTACATGCCTGAAGTCTTGGGAGATCTGGGCAGGGGCCTGAGAAAAGAGAGCTAGATGTGCTAGTTTGCCAGGATCCAAGGAGAGAAGAATGTTTTGACTGCCAGCAATGGAGTAAGTTGGAGCTTCAGAGTCTGGCATCAGCAAGAACATTTAGGAAAATATTGGGATTTTCTTGAGATATCAGAAGACCCTGAGAGGGACCAATGAGGTGGTTGCCACTATTCTGATGGTGTAATATGATTATACTCAGTTGAAAAAAAGAAAATTGTTCTTGTACTGAATAGAAGGGCAGTCCTTTGGGGGTGTGTTTGCTTGCACAGAGGATGGCAAAATGAACTTGCATGATGACTGAAGTGGTTCAGCATATATTTGACACTATTAATTTAGGGTTGCTGTTTAAATCCATTAAGTTCAGTGTCATGAGGTCGTGTGACAAGGTGTTTTAGGCCCCCAGTGGAAAGAAGTAAAATCGGTTATCAGGAGTTTCGAATGAGTCCTTTGATATCTAAATACTTGAGACCCTATTTTGTGGTTTGTTTTTGTTTCTATAAAACTTTCCCATCCTTTTCCATCCCTCACCTAACTCTGACAAGACGCTGCCAAAACCCAAAAGTGTCGATGCTCTTATACTAATACTTGGTTCTGACCTTCAAAGAGATGAACGCGGTTCATTCCCCTATCCGCAGGGATACACATTCACTGGGCTGGAACTGGGGATTTAGTCTGATCAAAAATCAGTTCTGCCTTCGGGTCTATTAAACTGAATACTTTTTGAAAGGAAAAGGAAAACACATTCTAAATAATACTTGGCATCTGTCTCTCTGTTGTATAACGACAATGATTAATTAAATGAGAAGCTCTATGAAATTTTAGATGGAAAGCTTATCAAATTTAAAGTATTACTGGTCATGTAAGTTACACAAGTAGTAATTACAGAATGTTGGACTTTTTCTCTCCCAGCCAAATTGTTCATCTGTTCTTGGAGCCATGGGTCCTGGGAATATTGGACCACCAACAACTGAAGAGTTCCAAGGTAGGTAATTTAACAAAGCATATAGATCAATATAATCAGTATAATCTTTCTTTGGAAACAAAATTATAAGGAGAGTAATACTAACACTAGGATTTGTTAAAGATGAACTCAAATAATTGTGGAAGTGATGAACAGTCACATACATATAAAGATGCTGTTTTTACTCTACTGTTATAGGTAAGTCATTTTTATGTTAATGGAAATTAACTTGCCTTGAATTATTCACATTCATTTTTTGGTATATTTCCTGAGATGTAAAACCAAGAAAGTCATGTGTGGTTAAATAACTTTTTTATTATTTAAGGTCTAGTTACCAAGATGCTTAGTTTCTTCACTTTCTACCCTGCTATATTCTGGCAATTTCACTGAATTCATTCAACAAATATTTATTGAGAGCCTGTTATGTACCAGGTAGTATGAGCATCTCTGGAGCTATGATGAAGATCAAAACAGAAAGGTCTCTGTCCCCATCGAGCTAATAGTCTTTTGGAGAACACAATAAAACAAATTACACAATTTTATCTTACATCAAAATGCTTATAAATTAAAGCCCGTGAGGCCATGTAAATAGTCACAGGTCCAATAAACTAGAATAAATATTCGGGGGGTATGTTTTCCCAGCAATTTGGCCTATACATTTTCACAGAGTTGAACATTTTACACGTCTTCAAAAATATAGAAGGCTCTAATTCTGTCGTGATGACAGTTACCAGAGGGTGGACAGGGAAAGGAAGTGAAGTTCTTTCATCAGTTTAGCTGATTGTAAAAGATTTTATCTGGAAAAATGTTTAAAATAATGGCTAAAATGAGGTCTGAGGGGATGATTTTAAAATTTCAGTTATTATACTCTACATACTCAAGAGTCTCTTTGCCTTATTCAAGAGATATTGGAAGGCTAGTTCAAATTTCGACGTGTTTCTATGCTGCCTGAATTTCTGATAGTGTATGGCTAATATCCTCTAAATTCTGAGAACAGTGAGTCATATGCAAACTATTTTATATAAATCTGTAATTAGGCTTTACAAAGTCCATGCTAGACAGAAGCAGATAATTACAAAAGAGTTGGCAGTATTTAAAACCTGGTAATCAGGTGCATTTCTGGGGATGCTTAAAAGGAGAACTCAAAATAATGTTCTGCACCTAATGTTGGAACAAATGTAAGCTGGGCTTTTGCATGCCTCATTTGCTTTTAAATATTTAAAGATGACATATAGAAACCCAGGTACATGCTCAGTCCTACATAAAGGACAAGTGATAGAGATTTTCTTTGAGGCTCACTTCTATATGAGGAAAATACTGGATTAAAAAAATGATCAGGGAGTGCCTGGGTAGCTCAGTCGTTGAGCGTCTGCCTTCGGCTCAGGTCATGATCCCAGGGTCCTGGGATCGAGTCCCACATTGGGCTCCCTGCTCGGCGGGAAGCCTGCTTCTCCCTCTCCCACTACCCCCTGCTTGTGTTCCCGCTCTCTGTCTCTCTGTCAAAATAAATAAATAAAATCTTTTAAAAAATGATCATTGGGGCACCTGAGTGGATCAGTGGGTTAAGTGTCTGCCTTCGGCTCAGGTCATGATCTCGGGGTCCTAGGATCGAGTTCTGCATTGGGCTCCCTGCTCAGTGGGGAGTTTGCTTCTCCCTCGGCTTCTGCCTGGAGTTCCCCCCTTCTGCTCTCTCTCTCAATCTCTCTCTGTCAAATAAATAAATAAAATCTTTTTAAAAAATTTTAAAAATGATCATTGTACCCACTGTTTTCAGTTTCTTTAACTGATATTTTTTAAGAATTATGTCATGCTTTCATGGCAAAGTTATCAAAGAGTTTTTAATTAGCAATAATCACGCCTCGGATAAACCTCATCGGCTACGATACTGCCACTGCGCAAAGCTCAAAGAGCTTTTAGATAGTAATACACAAAGCAAGATAAGACACTGACTCCCCAAATCAGAGTGATTGTATGTTTGATTGCTTCTTTCACATAAATGTTTTACATATGATCCTATTGATGTTTCTGAAAAAAATGTGTAATATTTCTTTGCATATATATATTATATAATGTTTCATATCAAATGCTCTTTCACATATGGAGTCTATATTATACGTTATATATGTACACACACACAGAAGCTGGAAAGATACAGACCAGAATGCTATCATTGATTATCTCTGAGTAGTTGGATTATAGATGATTTTGTTTTCTTCTTTTTGCTTATATGTTGTTTCCGCATTTTCTACAACTGTTATTATAATTTTACAATGTATTGGTTGTGGATTGATTCAAGAATTCTATGTTTTTACTAATTTAGCTTGTTTGGACCAAAACACAAGCTAGTGATTACAAATAGAAAATGCTTTACTTCGATGATCCCAAACTGAGCGTGAAGAACAGACAACAGCCTCAGCTTTATCTTCCCTTTCTCCACAGACATCCCTCAAAGCAGTGATGAAAACAGCAAGGATATCTGGAATCCGGAAGAGGTTCCAGAGGGAGGAGAGCATGAGGACATGTGGGATGTTAGAGAAATACCAGAGTAAGTCAGATGACGCCAGGAATGTGTTTGGGCTTAAGGTAGATGTGTCATCTGATACCGTTCTATTTTTGACAAGATTCATAAAGTAACTTCTACCACATAAAAGAGAAAACTACAGTGACACACAGAAGGCGTGTGCAATTTATTATTATTTTTTCCTTCTGGAGCAGAAACAAATAATGAGACATAACACCTTACTTTCAGTTATTATCAAACAAAAACTGAAAAATACAGTCATTTCCATTACAAATTTAAATTTAATGTTGGCTAGTTGTTTAATGTGGAACTAACACTGGGAAAGAAAACAACCCATTAAGTTACAAGCATTCATACAAGCTAAGTTATTATACCACATTTATGTGTCGAAGACCTGCTTTTAATTACTCAATGTCCCACAATTGTGGTAAAAGCCTGCATTCTCTCTCAAATTATCTATTATTACCTGGACCTATTTACTAGTTATTTTAGGATTATGTTTAATATATTTTGCAAGCAGGCTTGAAGTCTCACTTCGTAGCTTTTTCAATAGGAATTAGGAATATGAATTGTAAATATGAAATTTAGGATTATTATCATGAACAGCCCTTCACTCTGATGAAATAAATCACCCACAGTTTCAAGGAATTGAAAGTGTGTTCACATTCATAATTGAAATTAATGGTCAAATACACTAAGCTTTAAATATATGTATTCTAAAATAAAATCTTGATTGAGTATTTAGAATAGCTTGAAAAACCAAGGCAATACTTACTAAATTATAAGGTACTTTATAAATTCTTGAAGACTTCTATGGTAAGTGATCTGACAACTTATCTAATTCTGACTATAAAATTGTGTCCAAAACAACCATATGTTTCTATCCCCTACATTGGTTCTGAAAACAGAAGTAGTGGGAGACTGCAGATAATTAATTGGAAAAATGTATCCAGCTTTCAAATAAACAATGTCAAAAAAAAAAACCCCATAAACCTCATAAAAAAGATCAAAGGGGATTTTAAAACATTTCTGTGTGTACCTTAAAAATGAAGAGAGTAAATCTCAGGTTATGTTTATACAGTGCCCACACATCCATATGAAAGGTAAGAAGTAAGCCACTCATTTGTCATATTGTCTAATGAATGTCAAACATCCAAAGTTCCAAATTTGAGTAAATGTTCACTTCTCATCCTGATGTTTGATGTTCTGTAGAAAGAACATCCATGAAAGTTTTAAATGAATAAGAACTCCAGTCAGGATATGAAGAAAATTACCCTATAAGATTTTTTTAATCTTTATTTTCTATCTTATGCAAGTACATTTCAAAATGTCCCAGTGGATAAAGAGGAAACTGGGAAAAAAAGAGGATAGGCAGCTCACAAAAAAAGAATCACAAGTGGTCAAATAAAAAGTAATAAGGACCTGAGCTAAGTCCCTGGCCTTGGGGAGAAGTATGAGGGCCTTTATTAGAGAGATTCTTAAAGGAATATATGTTATTAGATTAGATATAATGAATGAGAGAAAAGCCTCAGAAATGATGCTGAGGCTACCGACTTGGGTGAGCAGGTGAATGGTGAGGCCATTAACTATGATTGGGAATGAAGGTAGAGGGAAAGCAGTGAGTTTGGTTTTGGATGTGTGGACTCTGAGGTGCCTTTGGGACATCCAGGCAAATGTATATAGTAGGCAGTTGGAAAATTGCATCTGGAGATGGGGAGAAGAGCAGCAGTTAGAGCAAATCCATTTGGGAGTCATGGGCATATGGATCGATACATTTCTGTTTTGCTTTAACCTGGCTTCACCTTTGTAAATATCAGGTAAATGTTATAGTCCATTAAGAAAAAAGCGCCCCATATCAAATAGCTACTTATTGTTAGTCCTGTTCAAACTCAGAGAAATCCCTTTTTCATTCTTGGGCATTCCTATTTGCAAGCGGTCAGAAGTTCAAGGTAGTCCTTTAGTCTTCCTATCCAGAGATTTACCATTTCTTCATTAGGGGAGAATTAAATGGGAAAGATCATTTGTAAATGTTTGCTCATTTCATTCCATCCAAAAAGATAGGGTACATTATGGCTGAGTGCTTCTTTCTATAAATGACTCTATCCCTAGGGACCCAAATTTGGGGGCAAAGAAAGATTTGTGAATTGTCGTGTATGAGGTGAAATACCAGGAAAATCTTTCATCGGAGTAAGAATTCTGTAGGCCTAGATTCTAAATACTACAATGTAGTTGTGCTGACCGCATTACCAGTGTTTCTATTATAGACTTTTAGATCTGGAAAAAATATTGTAGAGATCACTGAGTTCAAACCTACCCCTCTCCCATAAATTGTACAAATCTGGAAGCAGAGAACCCCACGAGTTTGTGATTTAACCAGGGGCACACAGTTAATGACAGAAACAGAACTACACCTGGATTTTCTAACTCTACTCTGTGGCTTAAATTTTAACAGATGAGGATTTCTATCTATCCACCAAACCCTGGGTTATGGGCCTACAATTTTTCTGAGCCATCGTTTTCCATGAAAAAAGACCTTTTTTTCTTCTACTTTTTTTTTTTTTAAGATTTTATTTATTTATTCATGGGAGACAGAGAGAGAGAGAGGCAGAGGGAGAAGCAGGCTCCCAAGGAGCAGAGAGCCTGATGCGGAACTCGATCCCAGGACCCTGGGATCATGACCTGAGCTGAAGGCAGTAGCTTAACCAACTGAGCCACCCAGGCGCCCTTTTCTTCTACTTTTAATCTTACTAGAAGTTCCCTCAATCCATTTTATTTGTATACTAAAACAATTAAGCTTAGTTTTTCAAAAAGAAGTAGATGCAATACAAATCCTGCTTTACGGTGTTAGGTATATATGTATTTTTTAGTGTTAGGTATTTTTGACTGAATTTTCTAGACTTCTATTCCTTTATGTTCTGCTAATTGCCTGAAGAAACTGTCAACACTTTATTTAGTCTTTTTATTTTTTGTAACAGCATGTCCTCATAAGTTTGTAGTTTTTTGTTTTGTTTTGTTTTGTTTTTTGTTTTTTTTACTCTAGGACAGAAAATTGCTTTCTTTTGAGTCTCTGTATCATTGACTTTTTTTTCAGGTATGAGATAATATTCAAACAGCAGGTGGGAACTGAGGATATATTCCTAGGATTTTCGAGAAAAGACTCTTCAACTGCATGTTGTGAAGATCTAGTGGTGAGCCTCTCCATCTTCCCTATGACCATTATGGCTACATTGACTGACTGTTGTATACATAATACCATAGGCAAAGCAGTAAACTCTTTAAAAATAGTGGTTGCTATGTTTTAGGTACTAAGGGAATAATGGGATTGACAGTTTAAAATTGGTTAACACGTACAAAACAAACTAAATTTACACCTGTGGATAAGATTTACAAATAAACGTAATAGAATCATAGGACATAATACACTATTTCTAGTCCTATGAAAACTGCCCTTCCCTGAATCTCTCTTATCTCTTATATCTGTATTTCTTCTAACGACTCAGCTTACATTGTGCAATTTTAAAAGGGATTTTTTCTTAATTTTTGGATCTGAACTTCTGATTTAAAAATCTAAAAGACGTCTAAAATGTTATCTTGGCTCCCTTATCAGAATGACACTATTTCTATGTAATACCAATGAGATCAATGAGATCCCCTTACCTCTGCTTATTTGAGCCTCAGAATGATCCTGTTGAAAAGTCTGGGCCTAACCAAGAAGGTAGGATATAACTTGTTTTGGCAATATACACTAGTAATTCTGGTGTGAATTCTTTTCCTGAGATCAGCAGCTATGCATCTGTCTTTTCCCCTCCTTCTTTCACAACACTCTACAGTATGGAGTACTGAGGTGCCCATTGGAGATGCTTAATCTTTTTTCCTTAAGCAAATGATAAATGGAACCTCTCTTTTGCATGAACTTCAGGTTTTCTTTTATTAGCAAAATCTAAGACATTCAATTGAATCAAGTAACATAATGGGAATAGTGAGCTTAAGTACCTCAGGAGATTTTTCAAACTCTAATGAGTTAAGGTTTCAAGTGATTTTGAAGTAATTAGCTTCCAGGGTTTTACCAGTAACATCCCAATTCTTCTTTTTTAAATAACTGTAAAATAACATTTTTGATGTCTAGTATTGAGGATTGCTGTAAACTCTGGAGAAATTCTGGGTCCTAAGTAAATAACTGTTGTGAGCCTTTCCATCTCTCTCCTGTAAAGTGCTACTAGTATTAATAATAAAGGTGTCCTGAATGAAGACTCTTGGAAACCAAATTGTACCTCAGGGTAGGAGTATACGATTTATGTAAAACTCAACACATATATGCTGAAGAAGACTTGATCCCTCCTTTTAATCAACTTCTAATTGATTGGGGAGACAGAACTCACATAAATGAAATCAGCTTCTTAATAACAGTTAAACTCAGTGTTGACAGTCTACCAGGAGTTTAGAGGGTTTGGAGAAGGCATGGAATAGAAGCTGCGTGAAATATTTGTTGGTGCTATGGCACTTCACCTCATGTATACTGTTCTTTTTCTCTTGCTTTTTCTTCATATATTCAGTTTTCTTAATTCAATTAGCCAAGGTATAGTACATCATTAGTTGCGTATAACACCCAGTGCTCATCACATCACGTGCCCTCCTTATTGCCCATCATCAAGTTACCCCATCCCCCTACCCACCTCCCTTTCCACAACCCTCAGTTTATTTCCTGGAGTCAAGAGTCTCATATGGTTTGTCTCCCTCTCCGATTTCTTCCCCTTCAGTTTTCCCTCCCTTCCCCTGTTGTTTTCTGCACTATATCTACCATTTACATCGACATGGGTGGAGCTGGAGGTTATTATGCTAAGTGAAATAAGTCAATCAGAGAAAGACAGTTATCATATGATTTCACTCATATGTGGAACATAAGGAATAGTGCATATATTCAATTTTTAAATACTCAGTGAGTACTATTACATACCAGACACGGTTCTAAGTACTAGGGATACAAAGATAAATAAGATACAGTCATCACCCTCAAGGAATTTACAGTAAAGGAGATGGACACGTAACAAATCATTGCAATTCAGTATGGTAAGTACATACTTAGAGGCATATATGTGTGACGTATATGGTGTCATAAAGCAGAAAGGGATCAACACTGGGTAGACAGGATTTTTCCAGTAGGCAACATTCCAAGAAGAGCATTCCAAGCAGAGGTAAAGCACATGGGGAGGTATCCAGGCATGAAATAGCCTGGCCTATTTGAGTAAAGTGTGAGCATAAGAAGAAGAAAGAATAGTTGTGAATAGTGGTGTACTGGTAAGCCAACTCTCAAAAAAGAAAAACAATCCCTGATCTGTAGCTTGAATTTTATCTTGTAGGCATATTAATGATGATATCCACCATCATTGCTTAACCCCACTGATAAGATTCAGACTAAAGAGGTTGTTGACCACATCTCAATTATTTCTTGCTCAAATTTATAAGCTTACCATTGCTGTTGATAATATGGCATTTTCTCAGATCTAAGACATCATCAAATTGCCATTTATTTAATAACAAAGGAAAAATAGGTGTGCTACCCCATTAAATGTTCACATTGATTGCATGATGCATCTCAGTATCAGAAACACTAAAATGTGGGGGGAATTACACCCCAGAACTGGCTAAATTTGTGATTTGGGGGCTGGACCTGGCCTATATGTAACAATCCAACACAGAGACTTTAAGAAAACCTCTGTTTAAGCTGAGGAAGATAGTAGCATGAACAATCTGTTTAAGTACAAGGAGTGATTTGGGGTTTAAAAATTCACCAGGACCACCCTTTCCTTTACCTTCCCCAGACTCCAAATAAGAAAGCAGGATTCATGAGTCTTAAATCAAAGCAATTGTCCTAAACAGAATTCTCAGTTACGATTATGCATGTCTTCAGCAAACCTTCCATTCTTTCCTTCTAACGTCAAGCCAAAGAGCTTCATTATCTAAATTCTGCCTGCTGCACCCCTCCGAGTTTGTAGCTACCAAGCTTCCCTGGCCTTAATCTATAATTAGGCATTTTATGTTTTAAGTAAAAATTGTGTGTATTTAAAGTGTACAACATGATGGTTTGATACACATATACATAGTGAAATGATTACTGCAGTCAAGCTAATTAACATATCCTCTCCTCACATACTTACCATTGTGTGTGTGTGTGTGTGTGTGTGTGTGTGTGTTGAGAGCCCTTGAAATCTACTCTCTCAGCAGATTCCCAGTATTCAATATGGTATTAGTAACTATAATCATCATGATGTACATTTTAGAGCTACAGCTTGGTCAGTGGTTTGCTGGTTTGTTTTGTTTTGTCTTTAGCTGCCAACCATTTTCTTCAAACAAAATTCTATGAGAAAGCCCAACATATAGAACACATACAAGCACCAATGCCTTGGTTAAAAGGGTACGATCACCCATGAGGCAGCTCCTAGGAGAAAAACTGGGGCTCTTTGGAACACGGTTTAAAAGATGCTTATCTAGCCTTTTCTCCTTGTATTACGGTTGAGAAAATAAGGTCAAGCTTGTAAGGTATCAAATACTCATATAAATTAATGGGAGAATAACAAGACAGCTAGTGGGCTTTTTCCTCCTAGGTAGCATGTATGTTTTTCTTTAAACCTTATGAGTTTAATGCCTCTGTCTTGTTCTATTTTACTTTATTTGATTTTACTATTTTTTATTTTCTCTTTTGTTCTCTGTACTTTCCATCCCTCCCCACAAGGATCCCACTATAAAGGGTTTGATATATATCCTTGACTATATATCCTTGAATACATACCTACCACTGCTATATTTTTTTAATTCAACAAATACTTATTGAGCACTTACTATAGGCCAGATACTTGGTATACAGTGTTGAACAAAATAGAGATGTTTCTCTTTCTCACAAGGAGCTTACTATCAAGAGATCAGTCTATAAGCAGCACAGACTTCCACAAATCCATACAGTAAGGAAACAGTGAACCCAAATGGATAAAAACTCTTACTTACACAGGCAGGATAAGCAAGATCAGCATGGTATCAGCTCCGCATGTCCCTTTGCCCCACAGGACAACATCGAACTAAGGGGACCAGATGACAGGTGACATGAGCAGTGGGGCACTCTGCTGCTGAAGAGCCAACTCTAGACTGTAGCTGGACTGTTTTATAGCCTGCATCTATACCCAAGAGGAGGGAGGTAGAAAGCTCTTATGCCTTATTGGGACCAGGGAGGAGGGTGAGAAACTGCCTCATGGTAGCCTCCTGCAAGATAAGGAGCCTCCCACAAGGTAGAAAGACAGATAAGAAACAGCCTTGAGGCAACTCCTCACAAGACTGTATCTTCCCATATTCCAGGAGGATCACAGGATGTTCTGCCAAGACTTGGGGCAGGCTGCAGTTGGGCCTTGCCTATGTGGTCAGTGTAGATAGTGCAGGGTCACTAGAGTGCCATAGCGGAGCCATTTTCCTACATTTACAGTCTTTGGATAAAGGTTTTTATCCTGCTCGTTTTCACTTAAAATGATATAATAATAATAATAGCAAATAATTTATAGAATGCTTACTATGTGCCAGGCATTTCTCTGAGAACTTTGCACAGGGTAGATCATTAATCCCCACATCAACCCTATGAAATAGGTGCTATTATTTTCACTTTACAGAGGTTGCTGAAGCACAAAGAAGTTAAGTGACTTGCATAAAGTTCACACACTCAGAATCTGGTAGAACTATGATTTGAACCCAAACAATGTGAATTTGATAGAAGTGTGTATAAAGTGATATGGTGCAAAGAAGTAGTCCAAGCAGACTTCACAGTACGGGTGGCATCTGGCCTGGACATTTGAAGTACATGATAGTTTGTCAGGGTGGAAAATCTGTCTGAGCAGAATAAACAATGGCATCAGCAAAGGCCTAGTGCTATTAAAGTACATGATGTGTTTTGAAAACTATTTGTGATGTTCTTGGAGCCCCAGAATGCACATGGAGCAATAAAAGAAAACAAAATAAGGAGCTTAGAGCTAGTTGTAAAAGCCCTTGAATGTCACACCATGTGCTATGGATTGAATTGTGTCCCCCCCAAGGTTCATATGTTGAAGCTCTAACCTCCATTGTAATGGTATTTGGAGATGGAACCTTTGGGAGGTAATTAGCTTTAGATGAAGTCACAAGGGTAGGCGCTACATGATGATATTAGTGCCTTGATACAAAGATGCCAGAGAGCTTGCTCTGCTTGCTCTCTCTCTGGACCATGTGAGCACACAATAAGAAGACAGCTTTCTGCAAGCCAAGAAGAGAGCTTTCACCAGAAACCAACCATACTGGCATGTTTGGCATGCTCCGATTCCAGTCTGTAGTATTTTGTTATGGCAGTGCCAGCTGACTAAGACACCATGAGCTGTGGACTTTTGTGGGAATTAGAGTTACAAAATGGTAGGAGATGAGTGTGAGTTAGGGAGATGATGGTAGGAGATGAGTGTGAGTTAGGGAGATTGGTGGTAGGCAAAAACCAGTTAAGAGACAATTGCACTAATTCAGGTAAGAGAGGTAGGAACCTGGAGTGTGGCAGTGGGGATAGAGAACAAAGTAGACATTTCAGAGGTAATACTGATAGGATTTAGAAAGTTCTCAAATGGGATATGTAAGGAAGAAACAGGAGTCAAGAGTTCTAGCTTGGGTGACTGGGTAAATGGTGATGACATTAATCAAGATATGGGAATGTAAAGTGGTTTGTCTCTGGATGATAGTCTTAGAAATGGTTTCTATTTCTTTTTCCTCATCTGAATTACCCCCCCCCTTTTTTTAACAATTGCCATCTATTACTTCTGGAATAAGAGTAAACCAAGGGTGGTTTTGTTTGTGGTATGGGGATATCAGGTAAGAAATGCAAAAGAAGACAAAGTTCTAAGAGAAAAATATTAAGTTTTGGTTATATTGAGTTTGAACTGCCTGCAAGAAATCTTGTTGGAAGCATCCAGTAGGCTGTTAGAAATATAAATCCATGTAGAACTCAAAGACAGGGACTGGAGATGTTGATTTTCAGAATTGGTGTTTGCTCTCTGAGGGATTAGAATATACTACCACTGAGTGCTGGCTTTGCATCAGGCTTAGAATGATGTAGAACTGATTTTAGGTAGCACCTGTATGCTTGGGGGGGTTGTTGAGAGGGACACTAGGAAGCTTGCAGAAACGGGACTGAGGACAGAATACATAGCCCTTGGGACGGGGTCAGTATTCAGAGGCAGCGTTCAAACAGAGGCATCAGAAATTCTCACTCCAGTTCCAAGCCAGGTATTGAAAACCAAGAGGAATTGGATCAATGAAGTGAGGTTGAGACTGTGTCATGGCTTTAGAGATAAAAACAATGACGATGGGGGAAGCCACAAAGCTGTCATAGAAACAAGGTGGGAAAAAATAGGAACTTGCCTACTCCTGAGAAATAGGGCTGACCAAAGTACCTGACCTTTTGGGTGCCAGTTGGGGGGCATGGAAAAAGGAACTTCAGGTATCAAAGATATGTAGGAAGATAGCCTGTCTTCTTCATAGGACTATTTGTGGCGGGAAGGGGGATGGGTGCAGTGGGGAAGTAGGTCAGTGGATTCCCATTTTCTCCCATTCGTTTTGAACAGCAGATTATCTCTAAAATCTAAAAGTGAATGGGACTAGGGTTATTGATATTCTGCCAAGTGACCCATCGTTTGTTCTAGAGGAGGGGAAAAGCAGCCTGCACATAGCTTGATATTCTTTTTGAGCTGCAATGGCTTCTTGATATTTTGGTTCTTCTCCTTTAATGCATCTGTATTGATAAGGGGACATTCTGATGTGACCTATAAAGCAAGGCATTAAGCCTGTTTCTCTTTCATCATCATCTCTTCACTGGGATATGAGCCTCACTCCATCTCTAAATCTCACTGAGAATAGGGTGAGAGTCAGGGATGGGATAGGAGTCAGTCACTATCTGACAGACACAACCAGAAGTCACATGTTTATCATTCTCATCTCAGACAGGGCTATCCATCATTCTGAGCAAAGTGTCTCCCTATCTTCTGAGAATTCACTTGTTTCTTGAATGGTCTGCTTCTCAAGTCCTGTTTTCTCTCTTAAGGTTAAATCAGTCCTATTCATTGACCTTTAATGAACAAATGGGTTTGGCTGCTTGATAATGGAATAGATTCTCTTTTCCATATAAATTCTAGAGGATGGACACCTTTTTTGCAGGCTTTCTGATTATGCTAACCTTATTTGATTGGTTACCTATCAGACTGTGTGTCAGGGAGAAGGGTATTTGAGCTGTAATACAATTCCTTATTATCAGCTCCAGGCAGCACAGTAAACCTTCAAATTCAATTTCTAATAGTTCTCTCAGTAATATACATACATTTATAGTTAATATCATAACATTCTTTCATAATGATGGTGAGGGGAAGAATACCTCCTTCAAAGCTAATCTAATTGTATAGATTTAATACATTTGTGATTATGAAAGTTAGATGTATCTAAAATTTTAAATAGTACCAAAATTAGTAGAGTTGAAAATACAAGTCCCCCATAATGAGAGATAGATGCAGAATGCGTGTGGGCGGGGAGAGAGAGAGAGATGGGGGCAGAGTTTGAGATGGGCTTAGGGTCAGGTATGAAATAAGAGTGAAAAGTGTCTTATCCATATTATTTGGTAAAAAAAAAATCAGCAACTTTAGATTTTGATGATACCATTTTGAGGAGGTTTCATTAAAATATCTGAATCACATGGTCCAGAATCCTTGAACGAGTACAGGCAGAAACTTCTGAATCCATGCGAGCAGGAACAGATTGACCCTAGGAAAATGCCAATATTTGAGGGGTAGATAAGGGAAGAGGAACTGAGAAAGATATTCAGAGATGGGAGAAAGCCATAACAGTATCTGCTGCTATAGAAGGGTAAACCAGGATTGGGGTGCAGAAGGAATTTTTAGATTCATCAGTTAAGAAGTCTTTGGTGACCTTTGGAAGACAGCAGCTTCAGTGGTGTGGTGGGTGCTAACACCAGATTGAAGAAAGCCAAGAAGTGAACAAGAAGTGAGGAAGAGAAGGCAGCAAATGTAGATCATTCTCTGAGGAAGTTTGACAATGAAGGGGAGGAGAGGAGGAGGAGGCAAGATTTAGGGGTATTTTTTAGGATAAAAGAGAATTCAGAATGCTTTTCAGTTGATAACAAATATCCCTTCATTTGCTTAAGTAATATTTATTGAGTGCTTAATGTGTGTCACTAGAGTGAATGAACAAATAGTAAAAAAGTAGCCATGGTATGGGTCCCCAGAGAACTTTTAGAAATGGGTGGAGGCATTTTTGGTTATAGGGTGTTATTGGCTTTTAATACTTAGGGGCCAGAGATGCTCTAAATCCTGCCATAAGAGGGACAATCCTAAAAACAAACAGTTGTCCTGCACAAAATTAGAAAAAAAGGAGTTGGAGATATGAGGATGGACCACCCAGCAGTATTCTACCTTTTTGATTACTTCTTCCTTCTTAAAACATGTGTTTCTCTTTACTATAATGACTCCTCTCTCTTCTGGTTTTCCTCCAGAATCACTGGGCATCTCCTCCTCTCCTTTGACCCCAAATCACCGGTTTTTCCTCTCCTGCCTCAAGTTCTCTAGGTCTCTGAAAAAAACCTATGTCTCTTTTTTCTCTATTCTCTTTCCATACAGTCCAATGGCTTTAAATACTATTTCTCTAGTCTTGGCCTCTCCCAGAAGCTTCAGATTCATATAACCAACTGCTTACTTGACATCTCTCACTTTAATAGACAATCCAAGCCTAACATGCCCAAAACAGAACTCTTAATTGTCTTCCCCAAACCTCTTTTTCATTGACCTTCATCATCTCAGGAAATGGCAAGAACATTCACCCAACTGCACAAACTAAACACCTAAATCATCTCTCATTCCTCTTTATAGCATCAGCAAGTCTTTTTGGCTCTACTTTCAAAATATATTCTAAATCCATCTAATTTTCATTACCACCACAACTACCATCATGTTCCAAACCACCATCATCTTTCACCTGGACCATTATGAGTCCCTCCTCTCCTCCCTCCTTCAACAATTACTTCCTTGCAGCCTTTCCACAGTGTCCAGAGAGATCCTTTTTTAAAGTAAATCAGATCACATCACTTCTTTGTTCAGAACCTTTAGTGGCTTCCTACAGCACTTAGAGCAAAATCCAGACTCCTTATCTTGACCTATGAGGCCTTATATGATTTGACGCCTACGTACTTTTTCAGTTTCATTTGACACCACATTTTCTTCCTTGTTCATTATGTTCTAGCTACCCTGGCCCTAGTAGCTGCAATTTTTTAAAGTAGGCTCCATGCCTAATGTAAGGCTTGAACTCATGATCCCAAGATCAAGAGTCACATGCTCTACTGACTGAGCCAGCCAGGTGCCCCATAGCTGCAATTTTAAATAGTATAGTCAGGGAAGGCATCACTTAGAAGGAAATATTTGTGCAAAGACTTGAAGGGCATGAGAAAGTGAGGCTAGGAGGTTGGAAAGGTTATCTAAGTGGATATATAAATCAAACACTGAAGACAGAAATTTAATGTTAGAAATATCAATAGAGAACAAAGAATTATTATTATTATTAAAGATAGGAGGATGACCACCCAGCGGTATTTTACCCTTTTGATTACTTCCTCCTTAAAACGTTTTAAGGAATTGGTAGATGATTCCAACAAGGAGAGTATTTGATGGTATAGTGTGAAGACCTGAGATTCATTTTTAAAAGCTAGAGGAAAGGGGCAGGCCCAGGGATATAAATGCAATGGGAGAAAAAAAAAACCAAAAAACAGGCACCCACTGAGAAGACTAGGGAAGCAGTGTGATCAGGGGAGATCCAGATTTCAAGAAATTGAAAGGAATATTCAGAGGCTGAAGAGATAAAGGGTGATGGACTGTGTGTTCCACAGGAACTATGGAAGGGTTTCATGAGTTGGTGAGGGGTAGGAAATGGAAACAAAATAGAGGATATGGAGATCTCAATGGTAATTTTTAGGTGATAAGCAAGGACTTGAGAGTCTGAGGCTCCTTGTGTTCTTGACAAATAGTGATAAAAGTATAATGGATTTTGTTCTGGTAGTCTCCAGACTGCTAGTGGTAGTGAAGCTATGAGTGTTTGGGGGTGATTGTGGGGGCCAATAGAGACATGGAGGTCCTATAGATGAGTCTTCTTATTCCAAAATGAGCTGCGCTTACCCTTGATTCCTGTGAGAGAAGAGGTACTATGCTTCCATGATCTCATAAGACAGGCATGACAGTGTTGTACTGGGATGTTTCAAAGTGGTAACATCAGGGGTTCCTGGGTGGCTCAGTCAGTTGAGAGTCTGCCTTCAACTCAGGTCATGATCCCAGGGTCTTGGGACTGAGCCTCATGTCCAGCTCCCTGCTCAGTGGGGAGTCTGCTTCTTCCTCTGCCCCTCCCCCTGCTTGTGCTCTCTCTCAAATAAATAAATAAAATTTAAAAACCCCAAAGTGGTAACATCATAGGAAATTTATCCATTAATTTAAAAATGTATCTATTGGTTTTTTGTCCTGGTTTTGGAGAACACATACCTCTATATTTTTATTCCTCAGAGGTAAATATATTATTTCAAAGTAGGGAAACATCACCTTTAATTTTTTTCATTTTCCTATAGATCATTATTACTCATGAGAATTTTTATAAAATACTTAGATGGCTGCAATGCGAAAAATATCTCCAGAGTTAAATGTGGGTTTCCATAGTTAAACAATGGGAAGTTAAGCTACCAAAGCAATTCAGAATGAGACCTACCCAAACTTTTTCTGTTAATCAAAATTTCCTAACATTAAGTTTCAAATTGAAATTCAAATAGTCTTAACTTCTTTGCTAAGAATCAAATATATTGGAGATGGTTCCTGTATTTCTGTCAAATAAAAAATATTTTTATAATATCCTGAATCCATAAATAAGAATATCTTTTAAATTTTCAGCCCAAACCCTTCTGTATATCTTGAGCATCAATAGAATTTCAGTAAATAGCATACATAGACTGGCCAAGTTACATATAAGGTATATTTCATTTATTCTTCCATTCTGGTTGTCAGGAAGTGACGGCTCAAGAGGAAACATAGAATGGATGTTTGAATGGTGAATGTTCCACCATTTGGCCTTTTCATTTCAATTTTCCAGCATCTTATAATATGATCACGGACACTTGTCTGAGGAACAGGGGAGCCTGTATATCATTTACAGATTATAGGAATATTATCTCTTCAGGAACCATCTTGTCATATAAATCTCTTGTAAGAACAAAACAATAAAGAGGAAATTTAAAACTCAAAATGATAATCCTACATTAATGACCTCCCCTCCCAAACACTTTGGTATATTAAGCCAGCTCTGTTACAACACATAGAGGAAAATAAACAGAGGACCATGAAAGCAATTTGATCTACCTTTACTTATCTCCAGGAAAGCCCCAAAGTGAATTCCCAGAGACAGACTAAGCAAGTAGTTTTGACTACTTGTCAGAAGACAAGCTGAAAGTGGAAAGAAAGGCTCACACAAACCTTAAAGTAGTGGACCTTTTCCTGCTCTTTTTATTCACAAGGCCAGAAGACAGAGGTTTAAACTGAAGTTAGTGATGGATACTGCGGTAGCCAGCCTACAAGATGGCCCCTAATGGTTTTCACTTCCTGATATTCTTCCCTTTGTGTAGTTCCCTCTCACACTGAATAGGGCTGCCCCATGTAACCAATAGGATATCATAGAAATGAAAAAGTACACTTTCTGAGACCATGTTAGGGATGGAAAAAGGACAGTGCTTTTGCCTTGCTCTTTTGGATCATTCACTCTTGGGAGAAGACAGCTTTTGTGTCATAAGGACAATCAAGCAGCCCTAAGCCCTATGGAGAAATCCACGTGGTGAAGAACTGAGGCCTCCTGGCAATAGCCATGTGAGTGGGCCATCTTGGATGCAGATCCTCTAGCCCCAGTAAAGCCTTCAGATGTATGCAGCCTCAGTCAGTATCCTGATTACAACTTCATTTTAGACCCTAAGCCAGAACTACCTAGTTAAGCCACTCCCAAATTCCTAAGCCAAAGAAAATGTGTGAGATAATAAATGTGTATTGTTTTGAGCCATAAATTAGGGGGGAGGTGTAATTGTTTTGAGCCATAAATTAGGGGGGAGGTGTAATTGGTTTTGGTTATAAAACAATAGATAACTATAAGCAATAAATAACTAAGAAGTGACAGACAGAATTCAAACTCAAGTTTGACTCCAAAGGTTGAGCTCCCAAAAAGTTGAAAGTTTCCCAATGAAATTTTTAGTTTTCCCTAGTTTACCTATTAAAATAAGTAATTATTTGAAATAAATCAATTTGCATCCTATGTAAAGGGAGGAACATCAGTTCATTTAATTGCTTGGTCAGTAACGTACTGTACTTACTAATGTTGGACTAGTTAGATCTTGGGTACAATCAGTTAGAAGTCAATAAAAAACCATGTCTATTTTCCGGGAATTCATTAGAAGTATTTCTAAAGCAGTCTGATTCATGTTTCAGGAGTTTTTCTGTTAAGATTCCTATTGAACCTTCTAGCTTATGAGATATTAATGTGTATGATTCCACTTAATTTGTTCCTTCCTGTCCCTCCTCTGAAAACATTTTAGTACACAATTTTAATTTTCTCAAGAGGAAAAATTAGTGAGTTGTTTCTAAATTACCCTTCACTAGAGTTGCAAGTGATTTTAAGAACCACTTTGACGTTCTACCCAGAAGTTGTATCTACATTTCACATAAGTTATCATTTTTTTCCTTCCTCAAATGTCATTTCAACCTTGAGGAAATAATCTTTTACCTTGAAAGATCTGAACATTTCAGACTAAAGAAATAAATATTTATATCCCTTGGTCCAGGTGGTATGAGTCATCCTGCAACTAAAGAACATCTCGACTATCAGATCTGCAAGTTATAATAAAAATGGGTCTTTCTTTGTCCAATAGAATGCTCATTTACTTTGAGGTGGAGCACCTATAACTACCTCTAAGAAATGCTCTATTTCTCTCACTTAAAACATCTATTAATTATGAAGATCTGAGTTTTCAAAATATAAATAGGAGGTAATTCTTTGTTTAATTAAAATATTAGCCATAGGATATATTTAGATAGTAGGACCTCTAGAGCTCTATTTACAAATATTTTTATATACAGATTTAATAAAGTAAAATATAACTCACAGACATGTATTGGTCCACAAATTTTATATTGCAAAAACACTATTGCCTACTTTAAGCTTCTTACAAGGAATTCCATTTTCCCCATTACTTATTTGATATGTATTTCCTTCATAACCTGCTGTTTTTATCCTTACCATTCCAGTTCTTTTTTTTTTAATATTTTATTTATGTATTTGATAGAGACACAGCGAGAGAGGGAACACAAGCAGGGGGAGTGGGAGAGGGAGAAGCAGACCTCCTGCTGAGCAGGGAGCCGGATGCAGGGCTCAATTCCAGGACCCTGAGATCATGATCCAAGCCAAAGGCAGATGCTTAACGACTGAGCCACCCTGGTGCCCCTACCATTCCAGTTCTTAAATCACCCGATGTCTGATATTTCAAGTCTTCTAGCTCATTTTAGAGAAGGCTTCATAATTTACCTTAACCTTAAGTTGTTTTGTTTGTTTATAGAAACCATATGCCATGGCATCTCAGATAGATGGATAGATGGATAGATAGATGATAGATAGATAGATAGATAGATAGATAGATAGATAGATAGATCAACTTCCATCAAAAGGGGAATTAATTAAATTAGAGTGAGGGATGAGACTTTGTACTGTGGTAAAATACACAATACAGAATTCACTGAGAGTGACATGTAATACATTGACAATGTTGTGCAACCATCACCAATATCTAATTCCAGAACATTTTCATCAACCCAGGAGGAAATCTGTACTTGTTAAACAGTCACTCCTCTTTTCTCCCTCTCCAACCTCTGGCATCCACCAATCTGTTTTCAGTCTCTATGGGTTACCTACTCTGGATATTTCATATGAATAGAGTCCTACAGTATGTGCCTGGCTTCTTTCACTCAGCTTAATGTTTCAAGGTTCATCCATGTAATAGTACTTCATTGCTTTTTATGGCTGAATAATATTCTGTTGTATGGCTATACCACAATTTGATTATCCATTTATCAGTTGATACAAATTTGTGTTGTTTGTGCCTTTGATTCAAGTTATTGTGAATAATGCTGCTGTGAACAAAAACATATAATGTTTTTGTTTGAACACCTGTTTTAAATGCTCTGGGGTATGTATCCAGGAGTGGAATTGCTGGGTCATGTGCTAACTGAGATGAGACATTTTTAAGTAAAATCTTACCAAACCAATCAACAGTCCCATTTTTTTGTGTGTGTAAGGATCATGTTTTTATTTATCTTCTGTTATGTTAACGACTTTTATGGACTCCTACACTTCTCTAGGAATTGTGAACTAATTAATTAATTAAGATGTCCATCAACAGATGAATGGATAAAGAAGATGTGGTATATATATACAATGGAATATTATGCAGCCATCAAAAAATGAAATCTTGCCATTTGCAACGACGTGGATGGAACTAGAGGGTATTATGCTAAGCAAAATAAGTCAATCAGAGAAAGACAAGTATCATATGATCTCACTCATATGAGGAATTCTTAATTGTAGGAAACAAACTGAGGGTTGCTGGAGTGGTGGGGGGTGGGAGGGATGGGGTGGCTGGGTGATGGACACTGGGGAAGATATGTGCTATGGTGAGCGCTGTGAATTGTGTAAGACTGATGAATCACAGACCTGTACCTTTGAAACAAATAATACATTATATGTTAAAAAAAAAAAAGATAGTAGGAAGGGAAAAATGAAGGGGGGGAAATTGGAGGGAGAGACGAACCATGAGAGACTATGGACTCTGAGAAACAAACTGAGGGTTTTAGGGGGGGCTGGGGGATGGGTTAGCCCGGTGATGGGTATTAAGGAGGGCATGTATTGCATGGAGCACTGGGTGTTGTACTGAAACAATGAATCCTGGAACACTACATCAAAAACTAATGATGTGATGTATGGTGACTAACATAATAAAATAAAATTAATAAAAATAAATAAATAAATAAATAAGAATAAAGTCAATAGAAAGCCCCCAACCTTAGCAGGTGCACTAGTGTGCACCTTCAGACAATGAAAGTTACAAGCGAGTAACCAACGTGTTTCTATATAGCTTTGGAGTCAGACAGACCTTAGTTCAATTACACACAGTTGCCCTCGGGCCCTTACTAAATTGCTCTGTATCTCAGTTTCATCATCTGTAAAATGGGGGTAATCCTGTCTCTCAAGATTGTTATGAGGAAAGGGCCTAGGCTTGCACATAGCTGGAACTTAATAAATATTAGTTCTCATGTCCCCAAACTTCCTTACACTCTTCACATTAACTGTTCTTCAAGACAGCAGTATTTTTCTTCTCGTTTTCTCTTTCAGGTGAAAATTAAACTGCCAAATACAAACCCTTCTGAAATTAAAATTGACATCCAAGAAATGATTCTCGACCTTCGTACTCCTGATAAGTGAGTAAAACTTAGAACTAGAATAATATATTATAATATTAACAAAACTTTAGTCAATATTCTTAAAGTGTACATAGTTATTTTGCATCACCCCTAAAGTCTGAAGAAAAGTGAAAATGTCATTCAGATGTTTGATCTGCATAATATAAATATAAATATATTTGGAAACACCTGATTTTTTTCTGCTTTGCCCCCATGCATTTGGAGTAGGTTGATACTGCCAAAACACAGTCCTTGACATTCAGATACAGTTTGCTTGTCTGTGAGGAAAAACAACTAGAGGTGAAAATCTCCTAAGTTTTAAGTCTTTCACATGGTTTTTTGTACAGTGATGGCATAAGAGAAGCAATATTTTTAAACTTTTTGGTTATTGTGGGACTCTAAGGCTCAATTTGATTATATTTCCCTGAAAATTAACAGAAAACTCTTGTCATCAATTACTTAAAACAAAAATTCTAACAATTTATCACTAGTTCCTCAAGTAGTGTGACTACATTGAAAAAGAATACAGGTAATAGTGGAATAATTCAATTAAACATTTAATATTTTCAAAATAGTCTTCTTATTACACAGGTTCGAATTATCTTCCCCAAACACCACACATACAGTAAGATTCTGAGGTAAATGTTTATCCTGAAACCTGGACAAATCAGTCCTCTCTCTCAAAACCAACTCCTTAAAGAGGGAATCCAGGGGACCCAGTGTGTACTTGATAAAATATCTAAATATCTCACTGCTTTGTTCACTTTTCATCTGAGTGTATAGCAGTGAGCACACTTGGGCTGATTGCAGTGATTCTTTCTCTGTAACTCATGAACATTTCAAACTGGGCGTGGAGAGTAGTCAACCGCTGACACCTTTTCTTTCTTCCATTATCAGAATCAATACTTCTCCCCTGTTGATCTTAGGACTTCAGAAAAATAAAAAAATAAAAAGTAGATCCTTCATACAAAAGACTTCTATGTGTAAACAACTCAGTGTACCTACGTGGCTTAACCTTGATTTCCACAGTAGAGGCATTTAACCCAAAATGATCTATAGATGAATATATATCAAATATTTTCTCATCACTTATATCATTTCAAAACTACATTCTCATAAGGCATTGTCTCATGTTATAAAAATCCCATCCACTATTCCTACAATTCACTTCAAGGAGTATTGTACTTTTTAAATTCATATTATATATGCTTTTACTCTTCCACACAACCTCTGCGAGGAAAGTTGCTTACATGAACAGTTAATCTTCCATGATATTGGTGTGCTTGTTAAAAGCACATACGTATCTACACACCATGGAGTTAATTTCCGCTCCCCTCGCAGTTCTCCATCAATCTTCAGGCAGATGCTCTGCCTATGCTATCGTTCCAGATATCTATCAGAGCCCACTAAGTGAAAGACTCACACAGAGATACCTGTCCACATAGAATGTGGGCTACACAAGAATTTTTGGATCAGACTGTTCTTGTATATTAAATGCTCTGTGCACAGCGGTGCTGTCTCTTAAGAAAAAAAATCATGAATTATGGTAGAAGACTGAGGAAAGGCTTATATCATTTTTATCATCTTTCCCAAACTCTTGAGCATTCTTTGGAGCCATGCTATTATCTGAAATTGTGTTATTGGAAGTGTGTCTTGTTTTTGAGTTTATTGATATTCATGTTAACTTTCTTTAGTTTCAATTTTGACACCCTCTAACACTGTTTACTTATCCCAAGAAAAGTAAGAGAAAATATCCCATTTGTGTATGTATAAGGCAGAACAAGTGACTCTATTTTAACTGGATGGACTAGAAGTATCAGTCAAATGATAGTCAATTGCATTAGAATTATCAATAAAACCCAGATTTTTGGAATTATACAACCTAAAGAAATAAAGCAATTTCTTAAATTCTTCATTTTTTAAAAACTTGCTGTTTTGGCATGTCAATTCCCAACATGGAGTAGATAGAAAGGAGGAAAGATAGGGGAAATTGGTTAATTTCCCAAGGACTTTTGTCTTCATATGAGATTTCATTATTTTTTGAAGTGAATCCTAAGAATGTCATAAATGAATTCCTTGAATGGGATAATAAGAACATATTGTAAATACAAGTATGAGTTAATTTTTAGTTGAATGCTATTTAGATTATTCTCACCTTTGCTGTGCTCCTTTAATTCAGATTGATTGAGAATTGACTGATGTTCAAACCAAAAAAAATGTTTTCAAAATGAAATTGTGAAGTTTAGCTCAGTAGCTATTTCTGCACTTTCTTTGAAAATAGTTATGGCTCCACTAGAAAACCTTTAAAAAGTCCTGTTTATTTTTAACCCAGATATTTAGATAAAATAATTCATTAACTATGTAAAATAAAAACTGCATTATGTGAATATGCACAGAACAAGGTTGTCCTGTATTTAAATCTCTTGCAAGGAATATCACCTTGACTTTGCTAATATAAATGTAAGTATGTAAGTCTCTAAGTTATAGTTCACTTTATAGATAGTTTTTTTGCCTTTACTTTCATATATTATAGTTCACTTTTAAATAATTGCTAATGAAAATTAACACTGGATAAGCATTTGGTCAGTTCCTAAACTGTACCTTCTTAAAAGCAAGTATACTATCAATGTAAAAGCTGAGGGATTGGGTTTAAATGTTTATTCATATATGATAGTACTAATCTATAGTAGGTATTCAAATATTTTGTGGCGACCTATTTGCTTTTCACTCATTTATTTATTCATTCAACAAACATTTATAAAGTCTTCCGCTAGACACTGGGGGGACACGAAGATAAGATATAGTCCTGTCCTTCAATGAATTGTACATGGATAAGTATTTGTAGAATTTTATTTTGTTTAAATATAAATCTCAATTCAGATATCAGACAGTAAAATAGACTGGACAAAAATACTTCCCTTCTCCTAACAGCCTAAATAAGTTGCACCATTTCTGTTCAAAATTTTAGTATGTGAAGCCATACTACTAAGGACTAGACAGAAATGCAGGGATAGATGGATCATTCCAGTGGTCACTAACTGTCTCTTCTGAATTTATATCTCTCTGGACAGAGAGGGGCACATTATCATTGGAGCTCCTTCTTCAGTTGATTTATAGTTGTCTTTTAGTGCAATGAAGCTACCACCACTGAGCTTCACTTTATTTTTAAAGTGAATATATTAACATTTGTAGAATAAGAGATAAAGCAAATCAAATTCCAGCTCAACCTATATTATAAACAATTTTAAAAAGATGGACTCTAAACATTTTTTGCACCCGCTTTCTTGAGATGCCAAATATTATAGGCTATATTAAAATACATTGCGATATTACTTCTGGTGGAGAGAGCTGTTTTTCTTACCCCAGATATCTGGAATGGAACAAGAGTCACAGAAAATTTCTCCTTTTGGTTCCAGAGATTTGTGATAAATACTTTTAATGAGTCCAGTTTCCTGAACTTAGGTCTTTGCAAATGAGTAAAGAGGCCATTGGTTTTCAAAAGTTTGTTTCAAACACTATTTTTACAAGTATTCTATAAGTAGCCCTAAAAAATACCAGATCCCTTTACTGATTTGGATCTTATACCTTCTAAAAGAGCTTTTCTGTCCACTTTTTATAGAGATACTCAAGGCTTCTCTATGGAGAATGTGAGGTAACAAGAGTTGCATGCATTTAATTTTCTTCAGATACCAGCATGTGCCGACCCCAGGCATAATTCACATTCATGCCACTATGACAGAATTATGGATGTCTCATCCTAGCAATGCATCTAAAGCATACAGCTATCCAGTAACTGAGCCACAACTGCAAAATAAACCCAGCAATCTCTCACAGGGCTTTTTGTCAATGTATAGGAGAAAGAAGCAGAAGCAAGCACAGAGAAGCACTTTCATTGATCTGGTATTAAAATCATTCCAGGCCTGAATTTCAACAACTATACCTGTAGTAGAGATTCAGCCTGAGGTTCCGCTAGCAGAATTATTATAGAACCATTCCAATTTTCAGATTTGTATCAGTCAGTCACATTCCATCTACACGTAAGCATGGCTGGCAACAGATCTATCCAACCAACTTAAAGTTGCAATGGCTCTATTCCTCTGCCTAGAAACCAAACCTGAGACTATGTGTCTATAATGCAAAATGGGGTCAATTTTGAAAAAAAGAGTGGGGGAACAAAACCCCTGCTTGGATTTTTAAAGCAAAAAAACCCTGGTATGTTATTTGTGTTACTTAGGCATATTTTTGATCCAGTATTTATACTGTCTAAATATTTTTTGGTTCCTAATCTTCTGATGGTATGTATTGCTTTCCATTACCTTATTAAACGTGATATCTTCTTGGGACCCCTGGGTGTCTCAGCCGGGTAAGCGGCTGCCTTCCGCATGGGTCATGATCCCAGGGTCCTGGGATCGAGTCCCACATTGGGCTCCTTGCTCAGCAGGGAGCCTGCTTCTCCCTCCCTCTCCCTCTACTTATGCTCTCTCTTTCAAATAAATAAAATCTAAAAAAAAAAAAAAAGTGATATCTTCTTTTTTTATTTAAAGTCAATTAGCCAACATATAGTACCTCATTAGTTTTGATATAATGTTCAATGATTCATTAGTTGTGATAGCTTCTTGATATCACTTTAGGATGCTGATTCTAGGTTTTTATCTTATCTTGTTTTGTTTTGATTTTTAGGAAGCTGTTGATAACCCTTCCCCAGCCTGTGGAATGCAGTAGTGCCAAAGCTTTCTATATCCTGGAGACTGAGACTCTTGAAGTCACCGTAGCTTTGAAAAGGGAGTTGGATTTCACTAATTTCTTCTAAAACTTCATGAATAAGGAGGAAAGGGGGTACATTGGGCTGATAAAAAATAAAAGGAAGCTTCGGAAAAATTGTTAATGTTTTCTATCTTCTTTATTACTCTGACATATTTCAGAAAGGGTCTAAATTCAATTCTAGTAAGATCCTGATCATTGACAGTCATTTCTATTACTCTGGTCGGAAATATTGTTTTCTCATATTCATTAGGTATTCCATTTTTATAGCAATAGCTGGATAGAACTGACAGGTTATCCAGTTAGATTACTGCATGGTCAATTAAAACTGAAATATGACTATGAAATTGTTGGTCCACTTATTTCAGGAGTCTGAAGAACTTAAGCCAATTAAGTAGACTATGATACAATCAGTTGCATTGCAGTTGGTCATTTTTATCACCAGGAAAAGTTTATTTGGTTGCCTTTTCATTGATTTGATCAAATGATTTACAGTGTTCTCTGGTTGGGCTCTCACAATTCTGGAAGATACAAATAACAAAGAATTATAAATAGTTTGGTACACCATACTAACAACGTGTTTTACTTGAATAAGAAATACTCCAGAGCACACAGCATTATTTAGCTTCCCCAGTACTGCTCTCGATGTTTGGATCTAGTTAGGTTAAAAATAGTCTTCCTTTTGTGCACAAATAATTACTAACAATGCCTTTCGGGATACTGTGTGTATATTTAGTATCAAAATCCTTGACATTTAAAAGGAATATAAAGAAAAGCGTAGTGCATTTACAAAACCTGTTCTTTCTCATTTCCTATCTTTATTCGTAACTGGCCATACCTATTTTTATGAATTATGTCACTGTCCCCTGCCTCTTCTGGACGATATTGCCTGTTTATTTCAGAATTATTTATGAATAAATCACATTTTAAAGCTCATGTAACTAGGCCTCACACCTCACTGTAGATAGAACTGTGAAGGTAACTGGGAGTGAAGTTTTGAGAAGAGATGAAAAATTGAAAGATGTTTATCACTTCAATAGGAACTATTAGGGGACTAAATACTCAAGCAGATGTTTTCTAGACTTACCTTCATAGATAACTACCAAGCATCTAGTTCGTGACTAGATCTAATAGAAGGAAAAGACTGAGATTTGGACCAAACCAGTTGTGTTAAAACCTTGAACTCTTGTAGAGAATTTGCCACTGCAATTAGCACCATGACTTTCCTCTGTGGGGGCAAAAGTTGAGAGTGGGATTAACTAAAAGGGACTAGTGTCTGTGAATTTAAGTCCACGATGTTGCAGGCACAAAAGAGTGTCCTACTTTGTTTCCTCAGCATCTTTTAGAAAGGCTGTATTTTAAGAATTTAAGATTATACCCTAAAGTGTAAACTCGGGAGCAAGCCTAAGCAGTAACCAATTTTTTTCTTCTTGAGAGCAACAGTGAGTCAGTGGAAAATGTATCTCTTTTTCCTATGTACTGGCCCTAAGTACAAAGACCATTATTATTCAAGCTGACTGAATGTGTACAAGTTGTCCCTGGAAGAGAAGATAGAGCATATCCAGGCCAACTTGAATCGGGCTTTGGTTATGTGGTACTGTATCAATTATATCATGAAACAGAGCTTCAAGACAATGAAATATGATGCAGTAATTTATACCCATCTGCACATGACCCTACTTCACTGTCCTTGGCCTCAGAAGTAACAACTTTTTTGTCGTTGTTGTTTTGTTTTTAATCTAATTCATAGGACTTCCTTCCTTTAAAGGGGAATACGCCAGTAAAGCAGATGGAGAAAAGAGAATACAAAAGGAAATTTATCTCGTCAGCATTTTTCAACAAATCTTAGCCATAACCAGGAGAACTGGAAGTTAAAACCGCCATGGTGGCATATCATTTAGCCTTCTCATTTATGAACTTCTTGACTTCATTTTCTGTGGCTTACAGAGCAAACGGTTTATCAAGGGAGACACACAATAACCAAGTAAACACATAAACATGTATTTTCAAGTTTCTTTTTACTGCTGTGAAGGAAAAGAATAGATGCTTTGAAAATATCGATCAGAGAAACCGAACTTAGTATGGGGAGTGAGAGAAGAAAAGGCTTCCCTAAGGATTTAATACTTCAGCTGAAACAAGAAGGATACTTAGGACTTGGACAGGTGAAGAGAGTGTTGGGGGAAGGCGAACAGCAGGGCTTCCAGGTTCAAGGGGTAGCAGATGGGAAGACCAGATAGAAAGACCCTGGAGAGTGCAAAGAAATGAAAGCCCGTGTTGTTGGATTAGAGTGAATCTGGGGAGTGTGCCCACAAGTAAGGTCGGAAATGTAGGCTGGAGCAATATCATGCGAAACCTTGCAGGCCGAGCTTAGGAAATTGGATTTTATTCTCAATGCTTTGGGAAAGAGACTCTATTAGGCCAGCATGGAGATGGGGAGACCAGTTATGAGGCTATGGCCAAAAGCAGGCAAGTTATTATTCTACATGTTACCTTAAGTACAATTCATTGTTGATTAGAAAAAGAAAAAATATATATATATATGCTTACATGCTCCAAGCAGGAAAATTTAACAACACAGAAAAGCTCTTTAAAAATAAAGTGAAGCTAAAAAAATAAATAAATAAAGCAAAGCTAAAAATCACCTGTAAGCCAACAAACCATAAGTAACCACTGTTACCATTTTTAGTGCCTCTTTTTGACCTTTTCTTTCAATGCATAACATAGATATTCTTTTTCCCCAAATGGGATAATATTGCACAAACTAGTTTTATAACCTACTTTCTTTTAATTTCAAAGTAAATTCTTTTTTCATTTTTCTTACTTGGAATTCTAATTTTATTGCAATATGATAAAAGATCTACGTGTTTTTTTTTTAAGATTTTATTTATTTATTTGACAGAGAGAGACACAGCAAGAGAGGGAACACAAGCAGGGGGAGCGGGAGAGGGAGAAGCAGTCTCCCGCTGAGGGGGCAGCCCGATGTGGGGCTTGATCCCAGGACCCTGGGATCATGACCTGAGCCGAAGGCAGACGCTTAACGACTGAGCCAACCCAGGCGCCCCTCTACGTGTATTTTTAAAGAATGAGTATTTTGTAATTATTTGGTATAGAATTCCATATACATTTATTGAAGTGTTGTTAGTTTTTTTTTTTTAATTGGGCTGTTCAAATCTTCTATATTCTTGTTAATTTTTGGTCTGCTTTCTCTATCATCATGGAGAGGTGTATTAAAATTTACCTCCAACGAGGAGTGTGTTGGTGGCTCAGTTGGTTAAGCGTCTGCCTTCGGCTCAGGTCATGATCCCAGGGTCCTGGGATCGAGCCCCACATTGGGCTCTCCGCTCAGCAGGGGGTCTGCTTCTCCCTCTGTGCTCTCCCCCCACCTCTCTCAAATTAATAAATAAAATCTTTAAAAAAATTTACCTCCAATGATAGATTTGTTGGTATCTCCTTGTAATTCTGTCAGGTTTTATTTTACATATTTTGAGGCAATGTATTTAGGTGCAGACAGATTTAGAACTGTTATATCTTCCTGGTGAATTCTTTCTTTTATAAATATACTATGACACTCTTTATCCTTAATAATATTTGTCACTTTGTATGTTTTCTATGCTTTCTATATTTTGTATGTTTAACTTTAACATAGCTACATCAATTTTGGTTATTATTTGGCCTTTTTCCATCATTTCTTATGCCCTTATGTTTTAGGTAACTTCTATGAAAAGAATTTAGCTAAATTTTGAATTTAAAAAAAAAATTAAAGATTTTATTTATTTATTTATTTGAGAGAGAGCACAAGTAGTAGGGGAGGAGCAGAGGGAGAGGGAGAAGCAGACTTCCCACTGAGCAGGGAGCAGGATCCTGGGGCTGCATCCCAGGACTCCGGGATCATGACCTGAGCCGAAGGCAGACACTTATCAACTGAGCCACCCAGGCACACCTAAATTTTGGATTTTTAAATGCAAGCAAGATTCTGTCTTGAAGCTCAGAAGTTTTAGTCCAGCCACATTTAGTTGTGATTAATGATACATTTGGGTTTATTTATATCACCTTATGGGATTTCTCTTCTGCTTTTTTCTACACTTCTTTTTTCCCTTTCATGCCTTTCTTTCCATTAGTCAATTTTTTTTTAATTTTTTTTTTAAGATTTTATTTATTGAGAGAGAGAATGAGAGAGAGCATGAGTGGGGGAGGGTCAGAGGGAGAAGCAGACTCCCTGCCGAGCAGGGAGCCCGATGCGGGACTCGATCCCGGGACTCCAGGATCATGACCTGAGCCGAAGGCAGCTGCCCAACCAACTGAGCCACCCAGGCGCCCCTCCATTAGTCAGTTTTTTAAATTATTTTTTTCTCCTAATGGTTTGGAAGTTATACACTGGTTCTTTCTTATCCTTTTACTTAAAATGTCTGAAGTTTCTCAATAGTTCTGCCCTCCCTTAAAACAATTCAAGGACTTAGACAATTTTAACCAAACCATGCCTCTCCAACTTTGTTTTTATAGCCCCAAATTATTCATCATCAGCATTATTGTTTGTTACAACCAATGCTTATTTAGATCTACCCACATATTTACCAATATTTTTGCTCACAATTCTCTTTCCCACTCAGTGCTTCCTTTCAGAAGTAAATACTTCAGTATTACTTTCAGCAAGGATTTATGAATTCTTGATCCTCTCAGTTCATTTCTGGAAATGTTTTTACTGCCCTCACTCTTGAATAGTAATTTAGGTGGGGGGTTGCCTGGCTGGCTCAGTTGGTAGAGCATGGGACTCTTGATCTTGGGATTGTGAGTTCAAGCCCCACACTGGGTGTGGAGATTTCTTAAAAATAAATTCTTTTTTTTTTTAAGATTTTATTTATTTATTTGAGAGAGAGAGAATGAGAGACAGAGAGCATGAGAGGGAGGAGGGTCAGAGGGAGAAGCAGACCCCCTGCCGAGCAGGGAGCCCGATGCGGGACTCGATCCCGGGACTCCAGGATCATGACCTGAGCCGAAGGCAGTCGCTTAACCAACTGAGCCACCCAGGCGCCCCAAAAATAAATTCTTTAAAAAAATAATTTAGCTGGGTTTAGAAAACTAAGTTGACAGGTATTCTCCCTCAGAACTTTGAAGATATTTAGCTGTGTTCTGGCATACATTTTATAATTTCGAAGTCTGCTGTCTCTCATAGTTTTCAAGAATTTTCTCTTTGTTTTTGGTGTTCTGCAGTTTGACTCTAACATGTCTGGATATAGATTTAATTTTATTTATTTTATTTGGCACTTGTACTTCCTAAGTCTTTTATCAATCCTGGAAAGTCCTCAGCCATTATCCCCTTGAATTTTGCCTTTCTCTGATTCCTTCTGGAATGCATCTTAGATTAATGTTTCACCCTTCATTCTATCCTCCTTGTCATTTTGCCTCTCTGTCATACTTTTTATCTCTATTTGTTCTTCATGCTGGGTAATTTCCTCAAATCTAACCCCCCACACACAGCCCAGTGGTTCTCAGGATTCTAAGCTTGCTGGTGTTTGCGTCCACTGGTTCTCACTCATGTTAGATAATTTATTCTTGTAGTTTTTTTTTATTGCGATGTCTTCTTTAATGGGGTTTGTAAAAAAAATTCTGTGAAAATTTTTGTGGTCCATGTGTGGGAACATCCATTCAAAGCAGTTCTACTTTTGCTTCTGCCAAAAGCATCAGGGTAAAGGTTCCTGGTAATGCAGATTGTATAAATTAAAATCTAAAACCCACATGAGTTTCGGGCCTGTGCTTTAATTCACAGATATTTTTTCTTCCATCTAGGACTTAGACACAGACAGATAAACTTCCTTGTAGTTTCCCTCTGTTAAAGATGTAGATTTTTTTCTAGTCCAACCTTTTATGGAGAGTACAGCCCTTCCAGGGGAACTTAATGATGGTAACATTGGGCTCAAGATCTCATCTCCTGTCCCTGTGGTTCTTTTTGGTTAACTTTTTATTTTAATTCCAGTTAGTTAACATACAGTGTAATATTAGCTTCAGGTGTACAATAGGGTGATTCAACACTTCCATACACTTGGTGCTCATCACGACAAGTGCACTCCTTAATACCCATCACCTGTTTAACCCATCCCCCTCACCCACCTCCCCTCTGGTGACCATCAGTCTGTTCTCTATAATTAAGAGTCTGTTTCTTGGTTCGTCTCTCTCTCTCTCTCTCTCTCTCTCTCTCTCTCTCTCTCTTTCTCTTTCTCTTTTTTCCATTGCTCATTTGTTGTTTCTGAAATTCCACATATGAGTGAAATCATATGGTATTTGTCTTTCTCTCACTGACTTATTTTGCTTAGCATAATACTCTAGCTCCATCCACATTGTTGCAAATGGCAAGATTTCATTCTTTTTGATGGCTGAAGAATATTCCATTGTTTATATATACCACATCTTTATCCATTCATCAGTCGATGAACATTTGGGCTCTTTCCATAGTTTGGCTATTGTTGATAATGCTGCTATAAACATCAGGGTGTATGTGCCCCTTTGAATCTGTACTTCTGTAACCTTTGGGTAAATACCTAGTAGTGCAATTGCTGGGTCATAGAGTAGTTCTATTCTTTTTAAATTTGTTCTGTGACCTAATATGTGATCTATTCTGGAGAATGTTCCGTATGCACTTGAAAAGAATGTGTATTCTGCTGCTTTAGCATGGAATGTTCTGTATATATATCTGTTAAATCCATCTGTTCCAGTGTGTCATTCAAAGCCATTGTTTCCTTGTTGAATTTCTGTTTACATGATCTGTCCTTTGATGTAGTTGGGTGTTAAAGTCCCCTACTATTATTGTGTTATTATCAATTAGTTCCTTTATATTTGTTATTAACTGTTTTATGTATTTGGGTGCTCCCATGTTGGGTGCATAAATATTAATAGTTGTTATATCTTCTTGTTGGATTGTCCCCTTTATTATGATATAGTGTCCTTCTTTGTCTCTTGTTACAGTCTTTGTTTTAGAGTCTATTTTGTCCAATATAAGTATTGCTACTTCAGCTTTCTTTTGACATCCATTTGTATGATAGATGTTTCTCCATCCCCTCACTTTTAATCTGCAGGTGTCTCCAGGTCTAAAATGAGTCTCTTGTAGGCAGCATTTAGATAGGTCTTGTTTTTTGCTTTTTGTTTTTTTTAAAGATTTTATTTATTTATTTGACAGAGAGAGACACAGCGAAGAGAGGGAACACAAGCAGGGGGAATGGGAGAGGGAGAAGCAGGCTCCTCGCTGAGCAGGGAGCCCAATGCAGGGCTCGATCCCAGGACCCTGGGATCATGACCTGAGCCAAAGGCAGACACTTAACGACTGAGCCACCCAGGCGCCCCCAGATAGGTCTTGTTTTTTATTCATTCTGTCACCCTATCTTTTGGTTAGAGCATTTAGTCCATTTGCATTCAATTATTGATAGATATGTATTTATTGCCATTTTATTACTTGTTTCATGGTTGTTCCTGAAGGTTTTCTTTGATCCTTTCTTTTCTTTCATGATTTGCTGGTTTTCTTTAGTGATATATTTGGATTTCTTTCTCTTTATTCTTTGCATATTTGTTAGTTTTTGGTTACCATTAGGTTTGTATATAACATCTTCTGCATATAAAAGGCTATCTTAAGTTAATGATCATTTAAGTTTGAACCCACTGTTTCTCCTCTCCTCCCTGTGTTTTAGGTATATGTTGTCATGTTTTATATCCTTTTATTTTATGAGTTCCTTGACTGTTTTTTTTACAGAAATATTCATTTTTACTGCTTTTGTGTTTCCTACCTTCATACTGTCACTTTGGGTCTTTCCACTCAAAGGGTACCCTTTAATATTTCTTACTGGGCTGGTTTTGTGGTTATGAACTTCTTTAGTTTTTGTTTGTCTGTGAAACTCTTTATCTCTCCTTCTATTCTGAATGATAGCCTTGCTGGATGGAGTATTCTTTGCTGTAGATTTTTCCCATTCAGCACTTTAAATATATCATGCTCCTCCCTCAAGGATTGGAAAATTTCTGCTAAAAAAAAAAAAAAAAATCCCCTGATAGCCTTATGGGGTTTCCTTTGTATCTACTGTCTTCTTTTGTCTTGCTGCTTTTACAATTTTTTCTTCATCACTATATTTTGCCAATTTAATTACAGTATGCCTTGGTGTGGATCTGCTTTTGATGGTTTTGTTGGGGGTACTCTGTGTCTCCTGAATTTGGATATCTGTTTTTTTCCCCAGATTAAGGAAGTATTGAGGTATTATTTCTTCAAATAACTTTTCTGCCCTTTTTCTCTCTTCTTCTTCTGGTACTCTTATAATACAAATGTTATTATGTTTGATGGAGCCACTAAGTTCCCTTAGTCTGTTCTAGTTTTGCATAATTCTTTTTTCTCTCCTTTGTTCAGCTTGATTACTTTCCATTTCTCTGTCTTCTAGGTCATTCATTTGTTCCTCTACTTCTTTTAGCCTGCTATTTATTGCATCAAGGGTGATTCTAATCTCATCCATTCCACTCTTCATCTCTGATTGGTTCTTTTTTTATCTCTACATTAAGGATCTCACTGATGTCCTCCACCCTTTTCTGAAGTTCAGAGAGTATCTTTATGATATTACTTTAAACTCTCTATAAGGCATGCTACTTATATTTATTTCACTTAGATCTCTGGCTGTGGTCTTGTCCTGTTCTTTCATTTGGGGCATATTCCTCTGTCTCTTCATTTTGTCTAAGTCTCTGTGCCTGTTTCTGTGTATTAGGAAAATCAGCTATGTCTCCTATTCTTTTTTTTTTTTTTTAAGATTTATTTCTTTGAGAGAGAGAAAGTACACCAGTGGGGAGGGGTAGAGGAAGAGGGAGAGAATCCTCAAGCTGACTCCCACTAAGCACAGAGCCCAATGCAGGGCTCGATCCCACGACCCTGAGATCATGACCTGAGCTGAAATCAAGAGTTGGATGCTTAACTGATTGATCCACCCAGGCACCCCACGTTTCCTGTTCTTGAAGGTAATGGCCTTATGGAGAAGAGGTTCTATAGTTCCCTGCCATGTAGTGTGCCCTCTTCCCAAGGGCCTGGCACTTCTGGGAGTGTCTCCAATGTGTGCTGCATGTGCTGTGCTGTTTTGTCTTGGCTGCTTTATTCTTCAGACCAGTCATCTGCAGAGGCTCTCTTTGCCTGTTGTGGGCAGTGTTTGGCCCCTGGTCTGAATGTGACTCATAGGTGTGCTTTGGTCTGTTTGTGAAATGAGACCTATTGCTACCTCCACCAGAACTAAGGCTCTGCAAAACTCCTGGGTCAGGACATGTGGTATTGGCAGAGGTTTAGGCCAGTCTTCTGGAGAAGGGGGCCCGCTGTGCTGGGAATGAGGCAAACCTGACTGGGAAGGGTGGTTCCACTGGAGTGCAGGGGGGCAGGGCTTGCTGTAAGCAAGTTAGGTAACAAGTGTCAGCACTGGGCTGTTTCCTGCAGGTGGCCCTATGCTTATGCTGAGGGGCAAGGGAAGGAAATGGTGCCTGCCAGTTCCTTTGCTCCCAGAGGAGTCTCTCTGTGAATGCGGCCTCTCTGGGACATACTATGAGAAGAGCAACTAACTTCTTCACTGTGTGCCCCAGGCACTCTTCAGATCACTGTTTCCACACTGTGTGTTCCACAGGCTATTTGCCCTGTCTTCTTTCCAAGAGTAGCCCCAATGCCCTCTGTGTTCTTTTTTTTTTTTTTTTTAAGAGTGGGAGTGGGCATTTTAATGTTTGTCATTATTTCTTCTTTTTTGTTTTGGTTTGGGTTTTTTTTTGTAGTTTTTAATTTTATTATGTTATGTTAGTCACCATACAATACATCATTAGTTTTTGATGTGGTGATCCATGATCCATTGTTTTCATACAACACCCAGTGCTCCATGCAGTATGTGCCCTCCTTAATACCCATCACTGGGCTAACCCATCCCCCCTCTCCCCTCCCCTCTAAAACCCTGTTTGTTTCTCAGGTCCATAGTCTCTCATGGTTCATCTCTCCCTCCAATTCCCCCCCCCATTTTTCCCTTCCTTCTCCTAATATCCTCCATGTTATTCCTTACATTCCACAAATAAGTGAAACCATATGATAATTGACTTTCTCTGCTTGACTTATTTCACTTAGCATAATCTCCTCCAGTCCCATCCATGTTGTTGTAAAAGTTGGGTATTCATCCTTTCTGATGGCTGAATAATATTCCATTGTATATATGGACCACATCTTCTTTATCCATTCATCTGTTGAAGGGCATCTCGGCTCGTTCCACAGTTTGGCTATTGCGGACATTGCTGCTATGAACATTGGGGTGCATATGGCCCTTCTTTTCACTACATTTGTGTCTTTGGGGTAAATACCCAGTAGTGCAATTGCTGGGTCTTAGGGTAGCTCTATTTTTAATTTTTTGAGGAACCTCCACACTGTTTTCCAAAGTGGCTGTACCCACTTGCATTCCCACCAACAGTGTAAGAGGGTTCTCCTTTCACCACAACCTCTCCAACATTTGTTGTTTCTTGCCCTGTCCATTTTTGCCATTCTAACTGGTGTAAGGTGGTATCTCAGTGTGGTTTTGATTTGGATTTCCCTGATGGCTAATGATAATGAACATTTTTTCATGTGTCTGTTAGCCATTTGTGTCTTCTTCAGAGAAGCGTCTGTTCATCTCTTCTGCCCACTTTTTGACTTGATTATTTGTTTTTTGGGTATTAAGTTTGAGAAGTTCTTTATAGATTTTGGATACCAACCCTTTATCTGTAGTGTCATTTGCAAATATCTTCTCCCATTCTGTGGGTTGCCTCTTTGTTTTGTTGACTATTTCCTTTGCTGTGCAGAAGCTTTTTATCTTGATGAAGTCCCAAAAGTTCATTTTTGCTTTTGTTTCACTAGCTTTTGGAGATGTATCTTGAAAGAAGTTGCTGTGGCCAATGTCAAAGAGGCTACTGCCTATGTTCTCCCCTAGGATTCTGATGGATTCCTGTCTCACATTGAGGTCTTTCATCCACTTTGAGTTTATCTTTGTGAATGGTGTTAGAGAATGGTCGAGTTTCATTCTTCTGCATGTGGCTGTCCAATTTTCCCAGCACCATTTATTGAAGAGACTGTCTTTTTTCCATTGCATGTTTTTTCCTGCTTTGTCAAAGATTATTTGACCATAGCTTTGAGGGTCCATATCTGGGTTCTCTATTCTGTTCCATTGGTCTGTATGTCTGTTTTTGTGCCAGTACCATGCTGTCTTGGTGATCACTGCTTTGTAATATAGCTTGAAATCAGGCAACGTGATGCTCCCAGCTTTGTTTTTCTTTTTCAACATCTCCTTGGTGATTCGGGGTCTTTTCTGATTCCATACAAATTTTAGGATTGTTTGTTCCAGCACTTTGAAAAATGTCATTGGAATTTTGATCAGGATGGCATTGAAGGTATAGATTGCTCTGGAAGGCAGCTATGCTAACCACTATACCACCAACGCTATAGATTGCTCTGGGTAGCATAGACATTTTAACAATGTTTATTTTTCCGATCCACGAGCATGGAATAGTTTTCCATCTTTTTGTGTCTTCTTCAATTTCTTTCATGAGTGTTTTGTAGTTCCTAGAGTATAGATCCTTTACCTCTTTGGTTAGGTTTATTCCGAGGTATCTTACGGTTTTTGGTGCTATTGTAAATGGAATCGTTTCTTTAATTTCTCTTTCTACAGTTGCGTTGTTAGTGTATAAGAAAGCAACTGATTTCTGTGCATTGATTTTGTATCCTGCCACATTACTGAATTGCTGGATGAGTTCTAGTAATTTGGGGGTGGAGTCTTTTGGGTTTTCCACATAAAGTATCATGTTGTCTGCGAAAAGAGAGTTTGACTTCTTCTTTGCCAATTTGAATACCTTTTATTTCTTTTTGTTGTCTGATTGCTGTTGCTAGGACTTCTAGTACTATGTTGAACAACAGTGGTGACAGTGGGCACCCTTGACGTGTTCCTGATCTTAAGGGAAAGGCTCTCAGCTTTTCCCCATTGAGGATGATATTCGCTGTGGGTTTTTCATAGATGGATTTTATGAGCTTGAGGAATGTTCCCTCTATCCCTATACTCTGGAGAGTTTTAATCAGGAAAGGATGTTGTATTTTGTCAAATGCCTTTTCTGCATCAATTGAGAGGACCATATGGTTCTTCTCACTCCTCTTATTAATGTGTTCTATCACATTGATTGATTTGCGAATGTTGAACCACCCTTGCATCCCGGGGATAAATCCCACTTGGTCATGGTGGATGATGCTTTTAATGTATTGTTGGATCCTATTAGCTAGGATTTTGTTGAGGATTTTGGAATCCATATTCATCAGGGATATCGGTCTGAAATTCTTTTTGATGGGGTCTTTGCCTGGTTTGGGGATTAAGGTAATGCTGGCCTCATAGAATGAGTTTGGAAGTTTTCCTTCTGTTTCTATTTTTTGAAACAGTTTCAGTAAAATAGGTATTATTTCTTCTTTGAATGTTTGGTGGAATTCCCCAGGGAATCCATCAGGCCCTGGACTCTTGTTTTGGGGGAGGTTTTTGATCACTGCTTCAATCTTGTTACTGGTTCTTGGCCTATTCAGGTTGTCAATTTCTTCCTGTTTCAGTCTTGGCAGCTTATAGGTTTCCAGGAAGGCCTCCATTTCATCCAGATTGCTCAGTTTATTGGCATATAGTTGTTGAAAATAATTTCTAATAATTGTTTCTATTTCCTTGGTGTTAGTCGTGATCTCTCCCCTTTCATTCATAATTTTATTAATTTGGGTCCTTTCTCTCTTCTTTTGGATAAGTCTGGCCAGTGGTTTATTGATCTTATTAATTCTTTCAAAGAACCAACTTCTAGTTTCATTGATCTGATCTACTGTGTTTCTGGTTTCTAATTCATTGATTTCTGCTCTAATTTTAATTATTTCTCTTCTAATGCATGGCTTAGGCGTCATTTGTTGCTTTTTCTCTAGTTCTTTAAGGTGTAGAGTTAGTTGGTGAATTCGGGATTTTTCTCTTTTTTTGAGTGAGGCTTGGATGGCTATGTATTTCCTCCTTAGGACCGCCTTTGCAGCATCCCATAGGTTTTGGACCGATGTGTTTTCATTCTCATTGATTTCCATGAATTGTTTAAGTTCTTCTTTGATTTCTTGGTTGACCCAAACATTCTTGAGCAGAGTGGTCTTTAGCTTCCAAGTGTTTAGATTTCTGCCAAATTTTTTCTTGTGATTGAGTTCCAGTTTTAGAGCATTGTGGTCTGAGAATATGCAGGGAATAATCTCAATCTTTTGGTATCGGTTGAGACCTGATTTGTGACCCAGGATATGGTCTATTCTGGAGAAAGTTCCATGTGCACTTGAGAAGAATGAGTATTCTGTTGTTTTAGGGTGGAATGTTCTGTAAATATCTATGAGGTCCATCTGGTCCAGTGTATCATTCAAAGCTCTTGTTTCCTTGTTGATTTTCTGCTTAGATGATCTGTCCATTGCTGAGAGTGGAGTATTGAGGTCTCCTACAATTAAGGTATTGTTATCAATATGACTCTTTATTTTGGTTAACAGTTGGCTTATGTAGATGGCTGCTCCTATGTTGGGGGCATAGATATTTACATTTGTTAGATCTTCTTGTTGGATAGACCCTTTAAGAATGATATAGTGTCCTTCTGTGTCTCTTATTACAGACTTTAGTTTAAAATATAATTTGTCTGATATAAGAATTGCTACCCCAGCTTTCTTTTGAGGTCCACTGGCATGGAAGATAGATCTCCATCCCTTCACTTTCAGTCTGGATGTATCTTTAGGTTCCAAATGAGTCTCTTGTAGACAGCATATGGATGGGTCCTGTCTTTTTATCCAATCTGCAACCCTGTGCCGTTTTATGGGAGCATTTAGGCCATTCACGTTGAGAGTGATTATTGAAAGATATGAATTAATTGTCATCATGTTGCCTGTGAAGACGTTGTTTTTATAGATTGTCCCTGTAAATTTCTGTTGTAGATCACTCTTGGGGTCTTTCTCCTTTTATAGAACCCCCCTTAATATTTCTTGCAGGGCCGGCTTAGTGGTCACATATTCTTTCAACTTCTGCTGGTCGTGGAAGCTCTGCATCTTTCTATCCATTCTAAATGAAAGCCTTGCTGGATAAAGTATTCTTGGCTGCATGTTCTTCTCGTTTAGTGCCCTGAATATGTCTTGCCAGGCCGTTCTGGCTTGCCAGGTCTCTGTGGATAGGTCTGACGTTATTCTGATGTTCCTCCCTCTGTACCTAAGGAATCTCTTCCCCCTAACTGCCCTTAAGATGGTTTCTTTGGTTCTAAGATTTTCAAGTTTTACTCTTACATGCCGGGGTGTTGGCCTGTTTTCCTTGATCTTAGGAGGGGTCCTCTCTGCCTCTAGGATTCGAATGTTTGTTTCATTCCCCAGATTAGGAAGTTCTCAGCTACGATTTCCTCAAATACATCTTCTAGCCCTCTCTCTCTCTCTCCACTCCCTCCAGGATTCCAATTATTCTGACATTGGAACGCCTCATGGTGTCACTTATTTCTCTGATTCTATTTTCATGGATCCTGAGTTGTTTTTCCCTGGCCTCCTCTTTTCCCTTTTTATCTATTATATTGTCTTCCAGGTTGCTTATTCGCTCTTCTGCCTCAGTTACCCTAGCTGTTAGATTATCTAGATTGGATTGGATCTCATTGATAGCATTTTTAAGTTCTGCCAATTCACCTTTTCTTTCTGCCCTTAGAGACTCTATGTTGCCATTAATTGATTTCTCCATTCTAGCCATTGTCTTCACACTTGCTAGCCTGAATTCCATCTCCGACATCTTGGTTATATCTGCATCCATTTGTAAATCTGCAGCGTAAGTCATAATCTCTGAGTCTTTTCTGTTTTGGGGGCTCCTCCTCCTAGTCATTCTGTTGATGGGTGTTTGAGGGAATGTATAGAGTCCAAATTATTGACCAGAACCCAAGCAAGATGCACCTGTTTTCTTGGAACCTTAGGGTTGCTGGCCTCTTGTTTTCCCAGCCTGTCTTCTTCGGGAGGGCCCTGCCACGCTGTTACTCAGGCAACCCTGTTTGGCGGAGTTTTCCTGCACCCCTGTGGCGGGGGATGGGCTCAGTGGGAATCAGTCTTTGAGGCTTTTGTTCTCTGGCGGCTTTCCCTGGCGGCTTTCTGCGTCTCTTCCTTGAATCAGAGCAAAAGAGACCGATTCCAACCCTCTACCTCAGAGCAGAGAGACCTCAGTCTGTTCTTCAGTGAGCTCTCCAGGCCACACCGTCTCCGTTTTTGTTCATGCTGCTATAAACTGCAGTGTCCTGGGTTGTGCGCCCCTCCGCAGTGCTCCCCGTCCTGCCTCCAGGTCGGGGCACATCTCTGCCCTTTGTGCTTCTGAAACCGCCAGCCGCTCCCAATTCGCGCACATGTGACTCCACCGCTCGGGGGTTCCCACCCCGGGGGTTGCAGTTCACCAGCACGACCCTGGCGCACCGGGTTTCCATCTCGGAGGCTGCAGTTCACGTGCGCGTGACTGACGCTCCGGGTTTCTGTCCTGGCAGCTGCCGTTCACGTGCATGCGACCCTGCCGGTCTGGTCCTCCACCTCAGGGCTGCCCTAAAGTCCTTTCCCGACGCTACTGGTCTGCGAGTCTGTGCCCCGTATGCAGCGCGCGAGGCTGTCACTCACCGGCGGTGTAGGGTCCCCAAGGCCAGGCACCCTCCCGCCACCGTTTATCCTCCAATATCTGCCCGCAGGATCACGGCTCTCCGCTTCGTACCTCAAAACCAACTGCCTGCGATATTCTGTTTGTTAGAGATCCAGATCTTCTTACATCTCAGGCTGGTTTCGTGGGTGCTCAGAGTGGTCTGGTAGATAGCCAGCTCAATTCCGGGGACCAGTTGAAATAGGGTCCCCTACGGGGCACCTGGGTGGCTCAGTCCTTATGCGTCTGCCTTCGGCTCAGGTCATGATCCCAGGGTCTTGGGATCGAGCTCCGCATCGGGCTCCCTGCTCCACGGGAAGCCTGCTTCTCCCTCTCCCACTCCCCTTGCTTGTGTTCCCTCTCTCACTGTGTCTCTCTCTGTCAAAAAATGAATAAAATCTTAAAAAAAAAAAAAAAAAGAGAAAAAGAAATAGGGTCCCCTACTCCTCTGCCATCTTTCCCCCCTCCCTTCACCCTCTGTGTTCTTATATGAGCCAAGCCCACTGGTCTTTAAAGCTCCAGCTTTTAGCCCCACTGGTTGCAAGAACTCACAAAATTCAGACCCTCTTGCTTTCCAAGGCAATTGCTATGGAGATTTGTTTTCCCCATGCACTCCCCTGTGTGCTAGTCCATTTCTCACCCTTCTCTGCAACTGTCACTCCCTCGCCACCACAGTGGCCACAATCCACTTCTCTCCCAAACCATGTCTCTGTACTTCCTACCTTCTTCAATGTGACCTGTCCTCTACTTTTAGTTGTGGAGTAGTCTGCCAGTCTTCAGGTCAATTTCTGGGGTATTAGGATGATTTGATAGTTATCTAGTTGTATTCTTTGGATGAAGCTAACCTAGGGTCCTCTTACTCCACCACCATCTTCCCCTACTCCCCCTGTCATTCTTAAAAGCTGAAACTCCCTTCTCAGGGCAACCATAACTTCCATTCACAAGATTACAACTTTGATTTTCAGCTTCCTCTTCATTTCTGGAACCCAGGGGTTTTCCTTTATTTCTTGTGAGCTCAGTTATACAATTTATTTCATTTATGCAATTAAAAAAATGTTTGTATATTTTATCTTGCACTTATAGAAGTTTGTATGAAAAGGTTTTTCAGTTAATTTAGTTGGCCATATTTTTGGAAATGGTCAGTCTGCTTTCTTAACTGAGCAAAATATTTTGAATATTTCCCCATGTTAATAAATATTCTTTAACATAATTATAGATATAATTTCCCAGAAATCAGTCTCCAAGTAACACAAGAGTGTATGAGAGAGTGCTCTTGCTAGAAGTGAAATCGCTAGATAAATGCATTTTTAAATATTTTGATAGACTTACCCAATTTGCCTATCAAAAACCTTATACTTGTGTATACTTCTCCCAAAAATATATGAGTACTTATTTCTCTGCACTCTAAGAAATTCCAAATATCATCATCCTTTTTCATTTCCAATTTCGTAAGGAAAAAATAGCATCATATCATTTTTACAAACTACCTTCTTTGACATTGTTTTGTGTTGGTCTCAGCCTATCTATACTGATACTAACAACTAGGAATGCCTGGAGCCACACACACATTTTCCCAACCAATGAGTGGCTGGACTGGTCCTCGTGGTTCTTATTGTGATTGCAAGACATTCCTCCATAACAAGCAGCGGGGAACTTTGGGAAAACAAAGATTATTACTTACATATTCAGGAAGGTACACAGCATGCCAGGGCCACAGAGAGGTCACAGGTAAAGAGTTTGTGTTCTGCTTTTATTGGATCGAGGGTGAGGTGCCTAGTTTCCTGGGTTCACTCTTCATTGGTGAATTTAAAACTTAAAAGTGAGGATTAAAGTGCAGGAAGGGAAAAGCAGCCAGTTACCTAGGTCACCCAGGGCTTTCTAAAAGGGGAACTTCATTGGGGCACCTGGGTGGCTCCTGTTGGTTAAGCATCTGACTCTTGATTTCAGCTCAGGTCATGATCTCCGGGTTGTGAGATGGAGCCCCTGTTGGACTCCATGCTGGGTGTGGAGCCTGCTTGGGGTTCTCTCTTTCCCTCTTCCCCTCCCTGTTCCCTCTGTAAAAAAATAATAAAATAAAAGGGGAACTTTGTAGGTGGGGGTGGCCTGTCTCTTTATCTACTTGTGTAGCTAGTAATGTGTTTATTTGAGGTGGGTATCTTTGAAATGGATGCCTCAGCAATCAAAAGTTTAATGTTAGGCACTTACAATCAAAAAAGCTAATTGTCACGTACTTACACTACAGACATACTAGTGAGGTTGAACAATTTCTTATATATTAATTTGTCATTTATGTTCTTGTTTTGAGGACAGTTTTTTTCTTTTGATCGTTTTTGTATCAGAATATTTAACTTTTTCTTATTGATTTGTAAAAGCTACTTATATATTAAGAATATCAAATTTGGTTTTCTGTAATATATTTTACAAATATTTTCCCCAGGATGTTCTTTACCTTTTAATTTTGTTTATAGTATTTTTAAGAGGAAGTTTTATTTTTATGTAGTAGATAATCTGTAGACAGATTATCCACTTATTTTTATTTTTGGTAGTTTTAAGGCTTCATCTTCTACTTTTTTTAAAAAAATATTTTATTTATTTATTTGAGAGAGAGAATGAGAGACAGAGAGCACGAGAGGGAAGAGGGTCAGAGGGAGAAGCAGACCCCCAGCTGAGCAGGGAGCCCGATGTGGGACTTGATCCTGGGACTCCAGGATCATGACCTGAGCCGAAGGCAGTTGCTTAACCAACTGAGCCACCCAGGCGCCCCCATCTTCTACTTTTAACTGTATCCATCTGGAGCTTATTTTAGAGCAATTATTTTTTAGCCTCCTAATACTAGACTTAAGCATTACAAAATACATTTAAAACATTCACTGTCACATTCTGACTTCTTCCATTTAATTTTAACGATGAAAGCATCCATAAATTATACTGTTAGAAGAGCAGTTGATGATTTGTAATATATTATAAAGTAACAGAATTTGAGTGCCATGCACTTTTAGTCAACTCTTCTGACAAGATAATTTTTAAATGTTTCTATTTGACTTTAAAATATGTTTCATATATATGAATAGGTCTTACACTGAATTTATTCCAGTGCAGATTTAAGAACTCTCTTATGAACATCCAACTAGAGATGAGCTAGAAAGCAACCTGTTTTCCTCATCCTGCCGATCTGTTTTATTTTTGCTTGTTTGTTTCTTACTCCATGCAGAAAAAGACAGTATCATCTTTCAACTTAAACAGTGTTTTTATCTAAATATCTTGTCTGAATATTCCCACATTCAGGAGGGCAGTATTAAACAGATGGGTAGTAAGGGCAAAGGTAATTTTTTTGTTTCCAAACTTTACCTTGTGGATAACTAAGAGTACAGGGAAAGGCAAGCCCAAGGTTAACATGGAATCTTTCTGCAAGTAAAAAAAAGATTTCCTCCACCACAGATTGACCAACACAAAAAAGCATACCCCTCAGAGGCCAACTAGGAAGAGGCACTAAACAGTGCCTATGCTGAATTTTGGCTTCAACTTGCTCCCTCTTGCTCAGATACCTTTGGGCCTACACAACTTCAGGCAGTCTTTCTCTGCACCCTCTATTTTTTTCCCCTCTACAATCTTTGCTGCACTACAGACTTGAAAAGTCAGTTGAGGAATCCAAATAAAGTCTCTAGTTTGGTTAGTAGAGTAACATACAATACAAAAGCAAACAAATAAGATAGTATATAAGTGTTAAATTGTGTACCACAGGACATTAACAAAAATGATGGAGTAAGAACCACCAGAAATCCTCTTCCCCATAAAAGCAATGTGAAAACTAGCAAAAACTCTTAAGAATTAACTTTCCAAGACCTCTGAAAATTAACCAAAAGCTTGCAAGAATTCAGGGAGTGTTTATTCAAGTAAAAGGGCTGAATCTGAGTAAAAACAGCAAGATTTGTGGCATTTTAACTTACCTTATCCACCTCCAGTCTCTCCCCAGCTCCATAGTAACTTTGAAAACTAGTGGGCCACGATCATGATGAAATCAAGCAGCCTGGAAATCACTGGAGGGAGCAAAATGAGATTGGAGCTTGTGATGGTTAATTTTATGTGTCAATTTGACTCAGTCACAAAGTGTCCAGATAGATATTTGGCTAAACATGATTTCTTGGTGTGTCTTGTGAAAGTGTTTCTGGATGAAATTAGCATCTGAGGGGTGCCTGGGTGGCTCAGTCAGTTAAGTGTCTGCCTTCAGCTCAGGTCATGATCCTGGAGTTCCAGGATCGAGCCCTGCATTCGGCTCCCTAATTAGCAGGGAGTCTACTTCTCCCTCTGTCCCTCACCCCACTCTCTCTGTCTCTCTCTCAAATAAATAAATAAATAAATAAATAAATAAATAAATAAATAAGCATTTGACTCTGTGAACTCAGTCAAGCAGTTTGCCCTCCGCATTGTGGGTGGGCACCATCCAATCTCTTGAGAGCATAAATAGAACAAGAAGATGAAAGAAGAATTTGGTCCTTCCTGCCTGATTGCTTGAGCTAGAACATTGATCTCCTCTTGCCCCTGATGCTCTTGGCCTTCAGACCCGGACTGGAACCTACATCTTGGCTCTTTTGGTTTTCAAGCATTCAGACTCATACTAAATTACACCACTGGCTTTCCTGGTCTCTAGCTTGCAGATGGCAGATCATGGGACTTCTCAGCTCCATAACTGTGTGAGCCAATTCCTTATAATATATAATTTTTTGTTATATATCTATATATAAGAGATATATCTATTGGGTCTGTTTCACCAGAGAACTCTAACTAATACAGAGTTCCTTCAAACTTCCATACCCAGCATTACTCTAATACCTAAATAAGACAAAAACATCACAAGAAAACAAAACTAAGGCCAATATTCTTTATGAATATAGAAGCAAAAATCCTCAACAAAATAGTAGCAAACTAAATCCAGCAGTATATAGAAAGAATTATACAGCATGATTAAGTAGTATTTATTCTAGGAATGGAAAATAGTTTCAACATATCAAAAGCAATCAATGTAACACTGCATGTTAATAGAATAAAAGACAAAAACCACATGATCATCTCAATAGATACAGAAAAAAGCATTTAACAAAATTAAATACCCTTCATGACAAAAGCACTTAAATTAAGAATAGAAGGAAATTTCTTCACTCTAATAAAGGCATCTATGAAAAATCTAAAACTAACATACTTAATGGTGAAAGGCAGAAAGCTTTCCCCCTAAGATCAGGAACAAGACAAGGAGGTCCATTCTTACCACTTCTATTCAACATTTTACTGGAGGTTCCAGCCAGGCAATTAGGTAAGAAAAAAGAAATAAAAATCATCTAGACTAGAAAGAAGTAAGACTAACTCTATTCTCAGATAACAAGATTTTATATATTTAAAAAAATCTACAGAGTTCTGCATATAGAAAAACCCAAAGAACCCTAAAAAAAAACTTCTGAGAGCTAATAATTGAGTTTATCAAAGATGTAGGAAACAAAATCAATGTAAAAAATCAGTTGTATTTCTATACAAAAATCAGTTGTATTTCTGAAAATGAATTAAGAAAACAATTACATTAGCATCAAAAATAATAAAATGCAAAGCAATAATAAAAGGAATTGTAAGACTTGTACAAGGAAAACTACAAAATATTATTGAAAGGAATTAAAGAAGACCTAAATAAGTAGAAAGACATTCCATGCTTGTGGATTGGAAGACTTAATATTATTAAGATGGTAATATTCCCCCAAATTAATCTATTAGATTCAACACAAACCTTATTAAAATCCCAGGTGGCTCATTTGTAGAAATTGGCAAACTTATTCTAAAATTTACGTAGAAATGCAAGGGACCCAGAATAGCCCAAAGAATCTTGAAGAAGAACAGTTGGAGAACTCACAATTCCCAATTTTAAAACTTACTATAAAGGTATCATAATCAAGAATGTTTTACAATATGCAAATACACAGAGATAGAAAGTAGATTTGTAGTTGCCTACATCTAGGGAAAAGCAGAATATGGAGGAATGGGCTAGTGGGCATGTCCCCCCTTTGGGAGGTGACAAAACTCTTTTAGAAATAGAAAGTAGTGATGGTTTGTGGTTCAATATTATGTACTGCTTTGACATCTGAAATGAGGGAGAGGGTGTGGCTTTAGTGGCCTAACTGTAAGCCATCCTCCCAAATCTACTCCTGTGGATAAGGTTTCCTAGCCAAACGACTCTCTTTATCATGGGGACCAGGCAAAATTCCTGCTTATCCTTTAGTAAAAGATTTCAGTTCCCTGCCAGTTTGTGAAATTACTCAAACAAATTAATCACATCCTCTTGTGGGAGCCAATGATTACTCCACCCTCCTGATACTCTAAAGCCTGCCTCCTAGAGCTCCTGTTTATTCACTCTGCTCCCAAGTATAATTCCTATGTGACCCTGTGTGGCATACTGTGTACTCCCCCCGGGATTTGAGTATATGTGATTAACAAACTGCTGTCAATCTCATCTGTTCAGAGTTAGGTGTCATGTGCTTGGCCATCCCTATAACCTTAAAGTGGGACTGACTCCATCTCTCACCAATGGGATGAAGAGCAGGCAATCAAAATATGACTGCCCATCTTTGTGAATACACTAAAAATCATTGAATTGTACACTTTAAAAGGGTGAATTTTATGGTTTGTAAATTATAAGTCAATTTTAAAAATCATGAAAAAATTATTTGCTACAGATGATAAATTCTGTAGATTTTTAGAGGAATAGGAAATTGGGGAAAGCTTCATACAAGAAATGGGTCTTGATCTGGCTTTTGTAGGATGGCTGAGATTTGGGCACTCCAGGTAAATGAAGGCCCAGAATAAGAAATGAATATGACAGATTTGAAGTTCAGTATGGAAACTAATCTGACTAAATTGGATGATTGCTTTAGGAATTATCAGAGAATAAATCTGGCTAGGTAGGTGGAGTAAAAATTAGAGAGGACCTTGAAAATCATCAGAGGAATTTAGTCTTGATCCAGTAAATCCAAATTTTTATCAGATAATTGACATGATACAGAGAGTAAAGGCAATGTATAACCTAGTAATTAAAGAGCATAGGATCTATAGTCAGACAGACCTAGAACTGAGTTGTGACTCTGACTATTCCATCATGACCACCGTAGCTTTACTATTTCACAGCTTTAGAATTAGTACCTCTGAATCTTGTTATGGTGAGGCATCATTGTCACTTTCTCTCATTAACTGTGCTAGCATTCTCCCACTTACTGCTTATTCTAAATATTCTTACTTTTCTTAAGCCTAGAATATTGAACAATAAGAGTCTGGAAAGGGTTGCTAACCTGATTCTCTGTTACATTTGAAGTGCATAGAAAATTGTATTGTTTTGAAATAGCTTGACTAGAACTGAGCAAAGATTTATCTCTCATTGATTTTATAGGAAATAATGTAAACAAAATGGTTTGTTGCTTCAAAGTATTGAGAAATTAATTTTGTGAAGACTTCAGCTTGTGTTTTAATGGCACAGATGCCTGATGTAATGGATAACAATTGGGGGAAACAAAAGATTACCTTAAAAGCTTAAAAGGAATACACTGAAAATGAGTTGTCCGTAGGGATTTTGAAAAGCTACTATATATTCCTTGTAATCTAGAAGACCAGGCACATTTGTTGGGCTGTGCACACACTCAGAAAAGATCTAAGCTTTCATCTCTGGCTGACTTTGAGGTTCTGTGCAAGCAGGGAGTGCAGGCTAATGCGGAGTTGTAAACTGGCTGGGAGTTGAAGGTATGCCCAACATGCTTACAGAGCCCCTTGGCAAAGACTGGGAGATAATTAGTTCTAGGCATTTAAGGAAATTGCTAATAATTAGCTTCCCTCTAAACTAACTGAGCAGAGACTTTACTGGCCACATATGACAAAGAAGGCAGAATTTACTGAATTAGTTCAGAAAATTTACTAAATATCGGGGCTTCTGGGTGGCTCAGTCGTTAAGTGTCTGCCTTCGGTGCAGGTCATGATCCCAGGGTCCTGGGATCGGGCCCCACATCGGGCTCCCTGCTCGGCGGGGGGCCTGCTTCTCCCTCTCCCTCTGTCCCTGCTTGTGTTCCCTCTCTCACTGTGTCTCTGTCAAATAAATAAATAAAATCTTTAAAAAAAATTTTAAAAATAAAAATTAAAAAAAAGAGAAAATTTACTAAATAAGCAAACAACAAAAACCAGCAACAACAACAAACCCTGGGGAGAAGGAATGACATAATTTCCAGGATTGTCAAATTGTATCTTTTAAAATATCCTCTATTTGATGAAAAAATATAAGAAGTGGAAAAAAAAGGGAAAAAAAAAAACAACAAAAAACAATGGCCATAACACTGGAAAGACACCAAGCAATAGAACCTATCCTTAAGGAAGTTCAGACATCAAAATTATTAGACATAGTTTTAATCATCTATTGTAAATATGCTCAAAGACATAAAGGAAACTATGCCTAAAAAACTAAAGGAGGGGATCCTGTGTCAGTTAAGCCTCTGACTCCTGATTTCAGCTCAGGGCATGATTTCAGGGTTGTGAGATCAAGCCCTGCATTGGGCTCCATGCTCAGTGGGGAGTCTGCTTGAGACTCTCTCTCTCTCTCTCCCTTCGCCCCTCACCCCCCCACCTCATGCTCTCTCTCTCTGTGTCTCTAAAATAAATGAACCAGATGGAAATACTGAAGTTGAAGAGTACAATAAATGAAATGAAAATTTCACTAGAGGGGCTCAACAGCATATTTGTTTGTTGTTTTTCTATTATTATTATTATGTTATGTTAGTCACCATACAATACATCATTAGTTTTTGATGTAGTGATCCATGATTCATTGTTTGCGTATAAGACCCAGTGCTCCATGCAGAATGTGCCCTCTTTAATACCCATCACCAGGCCAACCCATCCCCTCACCCCCCTCCCCTCTAAAACCCTTAGTTTGTTTCTCAGCGTCCATAGTCTCTCATGGTTCATCTCCCCCTCCGACCTACCCCCCTTCATTTTTCCCTTCCTTCTCTTAATGTCCTCTGTGTTATTCCTTGTATTTCACAAATAAGTGAAACCATATGATAATTGACTTTCTCTGCTTGACTTATTTCACTTAGCATAATCTCCTCCAGTCCCATCCATGTTGATGCATAAGTAGGGTATTCATCCTTTCTGATGGCTGAGTAATATTCCATTGTATATATGGACCACATCTTCTTTATCCATTCATCTATTGAAGGGCACCTTGGCTCTTTCCACAGTTTGGCTATTGTGGACATTGCTGCTATGAACGTTGGGTGCATGTGGCCCTTCTTTTCACTAAATCTGTATCTTTGGGGTAAATACCCAGTAGTGCAATTGCTGGGTCATAGGGTAGCTCTATTTTTAACTTTTTGAGGCACCTCCACACTGTTTTCCAAAGTGGCTGTACCAACTTGCATTCCCACCAACAGTGTAAGAGGGTTCCCCTTTCTCCACAACCTCTCCAACATTGTTGTTCCTTGCTTTGTCAATTTTTGCCATTCTAACTGGTGTAAGGTGGTATCTCAGTGTGGTTTTGATTTGGATTTCCCTGATGGCTAATGATGATGAACAGTTTTTCATGTGTCTGTTAGCCATTTGTATGTATTCTTTGGAGAAGTGTGTGTTCATGTCTCCTGCCCATTTTTTGACTTGATTATTTGTTTTTTGGGTGTTGAGTTTGAAAAGTTCTTTATAGATCTTGGATATCAGCCCTTTATCTGTAGTGTCATTTGCAAATATCTTCTCCCATTCCATGGGTTCAACAGCATATTTGAACAGAAGAGTTGTGAACATAATGATAGATCTGTTGAAATTATCAAGTCTGAGAAATAGCAAGAAAAAAGAATAAGGAAAAATGAACAGAACCTCAGAAACCTGTGGGGTATCATGAATTATACCAACACATATATACTGTCAACCCCAGAAGGAAAGGAGAAATAAAAAGAAGCAGAAAGAATATTTGAAGAACTATGACTGGAAAACGTCCCCAATTTGATGAAAAACATACATAAAAGGCTCAATGAAGTCAAAGGAGGACAAACTGAGAGATCCACACTGGGACACATCATAATCAAAGAGTCAAAAGACAAAAAATTTTGAAGGCAGCGAGAAGTGGCTAAGTATACAGAAGTCATCCTCAATAAGATTAGCAGCTGATTTCCCCTCAGAAACCATGGGAGCCAGGAAGCAGAGGAGCAACATACTTAAAGTGCTAAAACAAAAAAACTTTTAAAGGTCAACCAAGTATTCTATATCTGGCAAAACTGCTTTCAAGATGAGGGAGAAACTAAGACACTCACTGATAAACAAGAACTAATGGAGTTATCTCTAGCAGAAGTATACTCCAAGAACACTAAAGGGAGTTTTTCAGGCTGAAATAAAAGGACATAAGATGTTAACTTGAATCAACATTAAGAAATAAAGAGCACTAGCAAAGGTAACTACATAGGAAAATATAATAGACAGTACAAATGTATTTTTGTATGTAGCTCCATTTTCTAATATCTGACTTAAAAGACAACTTCATAAACAATAATTATAACTCTATGTTGATGAATACAATATATAAAGATGTAATTTGTGAAAATTATATGGATATAGGAGGGTAGATAAAGCAATATAGGAGCAATGATTTTTATACTATTGAAATTCCATTGGTTTTAATCTAAACTAGATTGTTCTAAATTAAGAGGTTAATTATACTCCCTAGAATGATCACAAAAGAAAAATATTCAAAAATATATAGTAAAAACAAAAGATAAGGAATTAAAATGGTACACTTGACAATATCTATTTAATATGAAACAATGCAGTAATTGAGGATTAGTAAAACAAAAAGGCATATGGCACATGAAAAAAATAGCTAAATGGAAGGTATAAATCCTATCTTATCAGTTATTAAATTAAATATAAATGGATTGGGGCACCTGGGTGGCTCAGTCAGTTAAGCATCTGCCTTCGGCTCAGGTCATGATCCCAGGGTCCTGGGATAGAACCCCATGTCGGACTCCTTGCTCAACAGGGAACCTACTTCTCCCTCTCCCTCTGTCTGCAGCTCCCCTTGCTTGTGCTCTCTCTCTCTCTGTCAAGTAAAGAATTAAAATATTAAAAAGATATATAAATGGATTAAACTCACCAATCAAAATGTAGAGATTGACAGAATGGATAAAAATCAAAATCCAACTATATGGTGTCTTTAAAAGACTCATTTTAGAATTCGAAGATGTAAATCTGTTAAAAGTATGGGAAAAGATATCATGCAAACAGTAACCAAAAGATTGGTAGAGTGTCTAGACTAATGATATACAAAGAGACATGAAGACAAAAATTGTTTAGAGAGACAAAGTAGAACATTTTATAAGACTAAAATGATCATCAGGGATGGGGAAGTGGGGAATAGGGATTAAAAAGTGCACCCCGATGTTTATAGCAGCAATGTCCACAATAGCCAAAGTATGGAAAGAGCCAAGATGTCCATCGACAGATGAATGGATAAAGAAGATGTGGTGTGTATATATACAATGGAATATTATGCAGCCATCAAAAGGAATGAAATCTTGCCACTTGCAATGACACGGATGGAACTGGAGGGTATTATGCTGAGCGAAATAAGTCAATCAGAGAAAGACATGTATCACATGATCTCACTGATATGAGGAATTCTTAATCTCAGGAACAAATTGAGGGTTGCTGGAGTGGTGGGGGGTGGGAGGGATGGGGTGGCTGGGTGATGGACATTGGGGAGTGTATGTGCTATGGTGAACGATGTGAATTGTGTAAGACTGTTGAATCACAGACCTGTACCTCTGAAACAAATAATACATTATATGTTAAAAAAAAAAAGAAGAAGAAGAAGATAGCAGGAGGGGAAGAATGAAGGGGGGGAAATAGGAGGGGGAGACGAACATGAGAGGCTATGGACTCTGAGAAACAAACTGAGGGCTCTAGAGGGGAGGGGTAGGGGGATGTGTTAGCCTGATGATGGGTATTAAAGAGGGCACGTACTGAATGGAGCACTGGGTGTTATACACAAACAATGAATTATGGAACACTACATCAAAAACTAATGATGTAATGTATGGTGATTAACATAATAAAATTAAATTTATAAAAAGAAGATCTCAAGTAAAAAAATCTTACCTTCTACCGTAAGAAACAACAACAAAAAAGCAAACTAAAGCCAAGGCAAATAGAAGGAAGGCAATATTAAAGATTAAAGGGGAAATAAATAACATAGAAAGTAGAAAATAATGGGAAAAATCAAGCTGAAATTCGGTCTTTGAATAGATAAAGTTGACAAACTTTTAGCTAGACTGACCAATTAAAAAAAGAAAGGGCTGAAATTACTGAAATTGGAATGAAAGAAGGGCCATTGCTAGCAACCCATATAGAGATAAGAAGTATTACAGAGGAATACTATGAACAATGTATGCTGGCAAATTAGATAACCCAGGTGAAATGGACAAATTCCTAGAAACACACAAACTACTGAAACTGATTTAAGAAAAGATAGAAAATCTATATTGTCCTGTAACAAGTAAAAAGATTGAACATTTCCTACAAGGGATTGAACATAAAACATTTCCCACAAAGGAAAACTCCAGACCAGATGGCTTCAATGGTGAATTCTACCAAATGTTTAAAGAAAAATGAAAACCTATCATTCCCTAAAAAAAAAAAAAAAAAAAAAAAAATAGAAAGAAAGGAAAACTTCCTAACACATGTTATGAGGTATAACCCTGATACTAAACCCAAAAACATAACAACAAAAACAGCAATAAAACAAAACTAAAGACCAATATCCCTTATGAATATAAAAGCAAAACACTCAGCAAAATACAAACAAGACGAATCCATCAACATATAAAAAGAATTATATACTATGACCAAATGGGATTTATCCCATGAATGTAAGGTTGTTTTAAACACTCAACAAACTAGAAATAGAAGGGAAATTCCTCAACCTGATAAAGATCATGTATGAAAGACAACTTACATCATACTCAATGGTGAAAGATTGGCAGGTTTTCCCTGGGAATCAGGAACAACACAAGTATGTTCAGTCTCACTACTTCTATTGAACACTGTGCTAAAAGTTCTTACCAGAGCAATTAGTCAAGAAAAAGAAATAAAAGGCATCCAAATTAAAAAGGAAAAAAATAAAACTATCTCTATTCACAGATGGCATGATCTTATACATAGAAAATGCTAAATAACAAAAAAAAACCTTCTAGAGCTAATAAATGAATTCAGCAATGTTGCAAAATACAAGATCAACGTACAAAAACCATTTGTATTTCTATACACTAGAAATGAACAATCTGATAAGGAAATGAAGAAAATAATTATATAGGATCAAGAAGAATAAAACACTTAGGAATGAATCTAACCAAGTAGGTACAAGACTTGTACACTGAAAACTACAAAACATTGTTGGAAGAAACTAAAAAGATCTAAATAAATGAGAAAACATCATGTGTTCATGGATTGGAATACAAAATATTGTTAAGATGACAATACCATCTAAAGCTATCTACAGATACAATGCAATCCCTATCAAAATAAAACTGCCTTTTTCCCCCAAAATGAACAATTTTATTTTAAAATTTGTATGAAATTGCAAGGGACCCTGAATAAGCAAAATAATCTTGAAAAAGAACAAAATTGGAAGACTTACACTTCTCAATTTCAAAACTTACTATAAATTATAATAATCAAAATAGTATGGTATTGGCATAAGGATAGACCTATAATCAATAAAATAAATTGAGAGTCAGATAGAAACCCATATACTCTAAATTCAATTGATTTTCGAAGAGGTGCCAAGATCATGCAATGTGGAAAGAACAGTCTCTTCAACAAATGGTCCTGGGACAATTGGATATATGCATGCAAAAGAAAGAATGTGGACACTTACCTAATACCATATGCAAAAATTAACTCGAAATGGATCAAGGACCTAAATGCAAGAGCTAAAATTATTAGCCTTGGGGCGCCTGGGTGGCTCAGTCATTAAGCATCTGCCTTCGGCTCAGGTCATGATCCCAGGGTCCTGGGATAGGCCCCGCATAGGGCTCCCTGCTCAGCAGGAGAGTCTGCTTCTCCCTCTCCCACTCCCCCTGCTTGTGTTCTCTCTCTCGCTGTGTCTTTCTCTGTCAAAATAAATAAATAAAATCTTTAAAAGAATAATAAAATAAAATAAAATTATTAGCCTTTTAGAAGAAAACATAGGGGTAACATCTGCATGACTTTGAGTTTGGCAACAAATTCTTATTAGATATGAAAAAAGCACAAAAGAAAAGGAAAAAGTACATAAATTCAACAAAATCAAAGCTTCTGGGCATCAAGGAAGTGAAAAGGCAACCCACAGAATGAGAGAAAATATTTGCAAATTATATATCTGATAAGATTTTATTATAAATATTATATAAAGAACCCATACAACTTAACAAAAAAAGACAATTCAATTTTAGAATGGGCAAAGGAGTTGAATAGATATTTATCCAAACAAGATATACAAGTGGCCTAAAAGCACATGAGAAGATGCTCAACATCATTAATCACTAGAGAATGCTAATCAAAACCATAATGAAATACAACCTCACACCCACGAGGATGGCTACAATTAAAAAACAAACACCAAAAAACAGAAAACAACAGGTGTTAGCAAGGATGTAGAAAGATTAGAACCTTCATACACTGCAGATGAGAATGTGAAATGAAACAGCCATTGTGGAAAACATTTTGGCAGTTCCTCAAAAAGTCAAGTCAAAGTCAAATAGAATTACCATAGGACCCAGCAATTCCACTCCTAGAGAAATAAAAACATAAGCCCACACAAAAATTTGTACATGAATGTTCATAGCAGCATTATTCAAAATGGGAAAAAGGAAATAGGAGATAGAACAATTTCCCATCAACTGATGAATGTATAAACCAAATGTGGTATATCCATTCAATGGAATATTATTCAGTTATAAGAAGGAATAAAGGAATAAAGTATTGATACATGTTACAACATGGATAAATCTTGAAAACACAAAGGGTTACATACTGTATGATTGCATTTATATGAAATGTCCAGAATAGGCAAATCCATAGACACAGAAAGCAGATTAGTGGTTACCAGGAATTAGGGGGAAAGCCATTGAATTGTATACTTAAAATGGTTACAATGGTGTATGATGTGATGTGAATTTTACCTCAATATGAAAAAGATGTGTGGTACTGGCATAAAGATAGATATACAGATAATTGAGATACATTATAAATTGAGATAGTAATAAACCCATATATCTGCCGTCAATTGATTTTCTACAAAGGTGCCAAGACCAATAAATGGGGGAAAATAGTCTTTTCTAAAATTAGATATCTTCGGGCACCTGGGTGGCTCAGTCAGTTAAGCATCTGCCTTCTGCTCAGGTCATGATCCCAGGGTCCTGGGATCGAACCCTGCGTTGGGCTCCCTGCTCAGTGGGGAGCCTGCTTCTCCCTCTCCCTCTGCTTGCAGCTCCTGCTGCTTGTGCGCTCTCTCTCTTTCTCTCTCTGTGTCAAATAAATAAGTAAATTCTTTTTAAAACAACAACAAAAAAATAAAATTAGATGTCTATCACATTGCTATACATGAATGATGAAGGTGGGATAAGGATTGAGGTAAGTGGCACCAAGAAATAGAAAAAAGTTTCTCAGAATGTGGTCCCTGGACAACGGAGTTTAGAATCAATTGGGGATTTTATTAAAATGCCAATTTCTGGGCCCCATCTAGTAAATCAAATTTTCACATGTTAGGCCCAGGAATCTACATTTTAGCTAGCTCTCTAGTTAATGTGGATGCATACTGAAGTCTAAGAACAACTTATACAGAGGGTGGCATCATGGGTTTTTGAGTCAGAAGAACCTGGGTTCAAATCCCAGCTCTGCCAATTAGCAGTCTTATCTCTGTTCTTAGGTGTCACCACCAGCTTCCTGCCTTCACCCATGCATTTCTGTCTCTCTGGCTTAGCTCTTACCACAAGAAGCCTGGGTTGGTTACTTTGTGTTTTATAGTAATGGCAATATAAGTGAACAAACCCAGGTGCAAAATCTTAAAACCTAAGTCCTTCCTTCCAGCGCTGTCCCATCTCTTTTATCCCAGTGCCTCCAACAATGTCCTGCACCCCAGGTCTGGTGCCCCCATCTCTCTCTTTCACTGCAATATATGTGGTTTCATCTTACTGTTGGAGATGGGAGACATGAAAACAGAGAAAGCTTCATGAAAGGGGCTTTATTCTGAACTGGGCCTTGAAGAACAGGGCAGAATTTCCACATGCAGAAATGGGAAAAGAATGTTCCAGAAGGAGGAAAGGCTATTAATGTAAAGGTAAAGAGGGAAGTTGCTACGTGGTTTGTCACTAGGACCAATCAGCGGACTAGGCTTGGGTTACTTGGTCATTGGTTTACTGGTTTCCCTCCAATTTGTAGTTTGTGTTCATTTTTCTGACCAATCAGGGGGCTTGCCCTCACTTACTTTGTTGTTGACTGACCCTCAGTTTCCTGCCTTTGTAGCAACCCCAAGTCCGTGTACAAACTCCAAATGCAAACCTGTAATCCTTCCTGACATTTCCAGCCTAGTTGTCCCTTCCTAGCGCCAATATTCCCTTGAACCCTAGCACTAATGCCTCTCCATAACTCCTCATAGTCACAGGAGAAGCCACTTCTATTTAGGGTAAAGGACATGAAATCTGGAAAGGCTTCACAGTGGAGGCTGTGTTTACCCAAAGTTTTAAGGGATGGGGGCAGGATTTCCCCAGGAATGGAGGGAAAAGTCATCTCAAAAAGAGGCCATAATATGAATTTATTAATTCAAGAATATTTATTGAGGTCTTCATCTTTCCCCATCAATCAATAATGGCAACACAATTTTTTAGAGCACATACTATGTGCTGTGTTGGGCTTCTACATATTTGTTCAGTCACTCAAATTTCCACTTAACAAGACTTGTGCTGATCACCTACCTATCCATGTACTCTGTGGCATATGGAAGTATGCACCAAGGCCTACCTGCTTGACTCACCTGTCATCTCATATACCACCTTCTGGATCTTTGTTGCAGAGTTCCAGACCCTAGGTAATCCTTATCTTCAAAGCTGTAGGCTTAGCAGGCAACTACCTTCAGGGAATCAGTCTCCTCATTCTCTCCTGCAACCCACTGCCATCCTCAACTTCCTATTTCCTACTTGACATCAGTTCTATTTATTATTATTATTATTATTATTATTATTATTATTATTATTAATTATTATTATATAACTTCAAACATTAATCTTTTTAAGTGTACAGCCCAGTGACATCAATTACATTCACATTGTTGTACAATAATTACTATAATCTTTAAAAAAAATTAAGTGATCTCTACACCTAACATGGGGCTCAAACTCACAACTCCAAGATCAAGAGTTGCATGTTCTACTGACTGACTGAACCAACCAGGTACGCCACTACAATCTACTTTTAAAATATTTTCATCACCCCAAACAGAAACTCTGTACCCATTAAACAATAACTCTTCTTTTCTCCCTCCTCCTTAGCCACTGGTAACCTCTAATCTACTTTGTCTCTATGACTTTGCCTATTGTAGACATTTCATAGAAATGGAATCATACCATATTGTCCTTCCGTGTCTGGCTTCTTTCACTCAGCATGATGTCTTCAAGGTTCATCCATGTCATAGCATGCATCTGATCTCTACTCTGAATGAAAGGATTTCATTCCTTTTAATGGCTGAGTAATATTCCATTGCATATATATACCACAGTTTGTGCATCTATCTATCGATTAACATTCGGGTTGTTTCCACCTTTTTGCTTCTGTGCATGGTACTGCTATGAACATTTGCATACAAGTATTTGAGTCTCTGTTTTCAATTCTTTGGGGCATATATCTAGGAGTAGGATTGCTGGGTCATATGGTAATTCTATGTTGAACTGTTGGAGGAGCTGCCAGGCTGTTTTCTACAACAGCTGCACCATTTTACATTCTCACCAGTGATGCAAGGGTTCCAATTTCTCCACATCCCTGCCAACACATACCACAAACCATAAATAGCATCTATATTGAAAATATGCCTTTACTTCGGTAGTTGGCTCTCTTCACCCTGGCTTATTTAAAACCGAAGGTTGCATCCTTAGTTGTATACACTTTAACTATGAAATCTAAGGCAAAGAAACTGAAAGAGATTTCAAGTCACAGTGACAACTGAGCAGAAAATCTTTGAAAGCATTGGAGATGAGTGAGGAAAGAGGGATTGGTGTCCTTTGACAGCTTTTCATCGACTGAATTCAAATCTGTTCCGGTGACAGCAGCTGCAGCCAGGAGAGAAAGGTTAACATTTCATAGCTCACTTAACACCTCTGCCCATAGCCACTGAAGTGAAGGGGTCAGCAGACTGGGAAGAAATGACACTATGCCACTCACATTCTGAGTGGTTCCTTTTAGTTGATTAGTTTAGTAAATCAAATTTTCACGTGTTAGGCCCAGGAATCTACATTTTAGCTAGCTCTCTAGTTAATGTGGATGCATACTGAAGTCTAAGAACAACTTATACAGAGGGTGGCATCATGGGTTTTTGAGTCAGAAGAACCTGGGTTCAAATCCCAGCTCTGCCAATTAGCAGTCTTATCTCTGTTCTTAGGTGTCACCACCAGCTTCCCACCCTCACCCATGTGTTTCTGTCTCTCTGATACAACTTGGCCATTTCTCCCTATTTTTAAAGCACTCAAGCAATTCTGGCATTTAAATGTTCTTCCATCCGTAAGAGTTTTAATCACTTAGCCCTGCATTTTCGATCTTCTTGAATCAATTGAAGGCTCACAAAGTGTTCCTTTTAGCTAAGGTTGGAAAGAGAAGAGCAGGACTGAGCCAACCGTATTATTTGGTATCAGAGTGGAGATCAGAGTTAGTAAGGCAGGTTGGGCTGCCACCAAGCATTTTACCTATGTTGCAGTGTCTCCAAGTGTCGCCTGGAGACCACTTGCCTTAGAAACCCCTGGGGTGTTTTATTTTCTTTCTTTTTTTTTAATTTAAATTCAAGTTAGTTGACATACAGTGTATTATCAGTGTCAGGGTAGAGTTTAGTGATTCATCAGTTGCATATCACACCCAGTGCTCATTACTGGGTAATGCCCTTCTTATTGTGCCCTCCTTAATGCCCTTCACCCAATTACCCCATCCCCCCAACCTCCCCTCCAGCAACCCTATTTGTTCCCTAGAGTTAAGAACCTCTTATGGTTTGTCTCTCTCTCTCTCTGTTTTTATCTTATTTTATTTTTCCTTACACCTGGGGGTGTTTTAAAATAACTTACTCAGAACCAGGGTGACCAATCATCTAGGTTTTGCCCAGACTGCGGGCTTTCCCCAGACACTGGATTTTCAGTACTAGAACTGGGAAAGTCTCAGACAAATGAGGATGGGTGGTTGCCTCCTACTGAATCAGAATCACTGCTTTCTTATAACTACGGAAGTTTGAGATCCACTGAAGTGGCCAAAGCACTCTGCCTTCTCCACTTCCCACTGAGGACCACCTTTAGCCTACAGCTGCCTCACTCTAGCACTCCTTTTGCTAACCACTTTAACTGTTACCTTCTTCCATTTTTACATGTAGGTAGCCCTCTTACTTAAGTTGGAGGGCAGTGGTTTTAGGGCAATGTAATGGCTGAACAAGTATCAGGATCATCGCTGTTGTTGTTGTTATCAGGATCAGCACTGTATCTATGTGCTAGGGGAAACAGGGAGGACATTAAAGAAGTTCATTCCTTCATTTATTCATTCCATGAACATTTATTGGACACATTTTTAATATATATATTGAGCTGTAAGTTGCTTAGAGAAAAAGAGAACCTAAGGTTAGGTAGGAATATAGGCATGCGTGTAGGGACATATGTCTGGCATCTATCAGCATATAGAGAAGAAATACCCATTTTCCAAGAACTACAACTATTTAAAATATTCATGAATTCAGCAAATATTTATTGAGGACCTTTTGTGTGCCAGCACAGTGCTAGACCCTGGGACACAACTGTGCACAAGATCTATAGGTCCCTGTTCTCATAGAGCTTACACTCTATGCAAAGAGATAAACACACAAATAAATATATGACAGGTGCTTTGATAAGTGCTATATGATGTGATTGAGATGGAAAGTCTACTTTGATTGATTGGTAAGGGAATGGCTCTTTGAGCAGGTGAAATTAGAGCCAAGATCTAAATGATAAAAAGCCAGCCATTCACAGACCTGGGGGAGAAATATCTAGGCAGGGGCAATAGCTACTCCTGTAGCAGGAAGGAGCTTGATCTGTTAGAGAAATACAGAGAAAGCTGGTGTGACAGAAGTGTCATGAACAACAGGGAGAATCATGTGAGAAGAGGTTGGAGAGGCAGGCAGGGTTTAGATCAAGCCCCTCTTATGGGCCTAGGTCAGGGACCCAGATTTCATTCTTATTCTGAATACTTGTTCAGAGAAGATATTGGAAGGTCTGAAGCAGAGGAGTGAGGCAATCAGATTTACAATTTGAAAGATCTCTCTGATAGTTTTGGAGAACAGACCAAAATAGAGTGAGAGCAGAAGCAGAGAAACCAATTAGGAGACTATTGCAAGTAAACAACATGAGAGATAGTGGTAGCTTGGAGTAAGGTGGGAGGAAGCAGAGACAATGACAATTTTGTATTTATTTTGGAGTTAGGGCCAACGGGTTTTGGTGATGGTCTGAATATAGGGTATAAAAGGAAAGAGAAGACTCAGGGGCATTCCCAGGGTTCTTGATTTGGGTGAATGGTGGGATCATTTACTAAAATGGGCAAGACTCAAGAAGGGAGTGGTCAGGTATCAAGAATTCAGTTTTAGATATGTAATGGTCGAGATGCCTAATAAAATTCCAAACTGAAGTGTCAAGGAGATATACATGTCTTGAGTTCTGGGCCCTGTCAGAGTCAGGAATATAAGTTAATTTTGGAGTTAAGAGCCCACAGATAATACTTAAAGCTGTGGGACTGGATAACATTATCTAGGGACATAATGGAATAGAAAAGAGGAAGAGGTTCCTGGACTGAGCCCTGGAAACTCCAACATTTAGAGGTCAAGCAGAGGACAAGGAACCAACAAAAGAGGGTGAGGGGCTGGTCAGGTATAAGATAAACCAGGAAAGTGTAGTTTCAAGGAAGTCAAGAGGAAAAAAGAGCAAGAGTTTCCAGGAGAGAGTACTATGATTCCCATTTTACGGATAAGGAAACTGAGGCAAGGGAGTGTAAGTAGTTTGCCCAAGTTCGCACAGCTAGTAATGGAACCACAGGGAATTAAATCCAAGCAATCTGACTTCAGAGTCTGTGCTCCTAACCACTATACCAGTGGCTCTCAAGCTTTAGTGTTTATCAGAATCATGTAGAGGGCTTGTTAACACACAGATTGCTGGGTGGGTCCCACCTCCAGAGTTTCTGATTCAGAAGTTCTGTGATGGGGCCCAAGATTTTACATCTCTAACAAACTCGCAGGTGATGCTATCGTGGCCTAGATGGGACACTGCTAAACCCAGCTAAGGGCTGAGAAGGCAAGAAAAGACTGCAAGACGGTCTAGGTTTAGGACTTTAACAAGGTGGGACTGAACCTTCAGAGATATCCCTGGTCAGTAGCCACATTCTTCCACGGTCATCTGTTTTAGCTTTATTTTTTTTTAAGATTTTATTTATTTATTTGACAGAGAGAGAGATAGAGAGAGAGGGAACACAAGCAGGGGGAGTGGGAGAGGGAGAAGCAGGCTTCTTGCGGAGCAGGGAGCCCGACGCAGGGCTCGATCCCAGGACCCCAGGATCGTGACCTCAGCCCAAGGCAGACGCTTAAAGACTGAGCCACCCAGATGCCCCTGTTTTAGCTTTATAAAGGTGCTAGGTAGCAAAGGCATGCAGGGCATTGGGAAGCAAAAGACTGGAAAAATGGATCCTGGCCTTGGATACACAAAAAGCTATCAGGTCTAAGGGCAGAAAGAGCAAGATTAATGGAATAATAGCCAATAAGTATTTACTGTATGCTAGGCATTTGACATACATTATCTCATTGCATCCTCACAACAGCCTATGAGGTGGATATTATTATTATCTCCATTTTACAAGTGAGGAAACAGACTCAGTAGACTAAGATCACAGCTAGTAAGTGGCAAACCCTTGATTCAAATCTAAGCCTAATTCCAAAGCCCTTGTTCTTTTCTTTTTTAAGGTTTTGTTTATTTATTTGAGTGGGGAAGGAGCAGAGGGAGAAGGAGAAGCAGACTCTGTGCTCAGCCCCCCACACGCATGGGATTTGATCTCACGACCCTGAGATCATGACCTGAGCTGAAACCAGGAGTCAGACACTCAACCGACTAAGCCACCCAGATGCCCCTCCAAAGCTCTTGTTCTTAACTACCACACTCTAAAATGACTAAAATGTAAGACTTTTCTAGACTGCCTCCCGATAAATAAGATGGAGGAGAGTGGCATAGCTTAAGGAAGGCCTGGCCTAGAGAGCTAAGTGAGGCTACCAGATCAGACCGAGATTGACAGTGCAAATGCCCTGGGCCAATGTCTTGCACACTGTTGTTTTTAAGTCACCAGATTTATAAAAAGACAAACAGTTCACCAGTAAGAACACTATATTTGAGAAGAAGTGTGTGAGATGAGACAGGAGTGGATGAGCAAGGAATGTTGTGCGGGATACACACAATAAACAGTAGCAAATTGTGGGCAAGTCAAAAAGTACAAGCATTTAAGTGAAGACATGAATGGAGAAAAAAGATGAGACATCCGGTGGAGGCAATAGATTAAAGGCCTTTATCACAATGGAGGACTCTAGGGTCCAGGATCTTCTTTTATTCTCCTTTTCTCAGCTTTTCTCTGCTTTCTTTTTCATTGAAATTTTTATTCAGAGTGGTATATTCATATGCAGTTGTACGGAATAATACAAGTGGAGCCCTTGTAGGCTTTGCCCAGTTTCTTCACATCGCTACATCTTGCAAAACTGTAGAATAATATCACAACCAGGATGTTGACATTGATATAATCCACCAGTCTTATTCAGATTTCCCCAGTGTGTGTGTATGTGTGTGTGTGTTTGTGTGGGTGTGTGTGTTTGTGTGTGGGGGTGTGTGTGAATTTCTATACAATTTTATTACCTAGGTTCATGTATCCACCACCACAGTCAAGACACCGAACAGTTCCAACACCACAAAGATCCCTCATGTGGCTGTTTATAGCCAAATTGACTTCCACGTTCCACCATATCTCCATCCCTGAGTCCTGGCAACCATTACTAGCCAGTTCTCTATCTCTGTAATTTGTCAAGAATGTTACATAAATGAAATCATATAATATGCAAGTTTTTGTGATTGGCTTTTTTTTACTCAGCATAATTTCCCTGGAGATTTATGCAAGTTTCTGCATGTATCAATAGCCTGTTTCTGTCTATTGATAAGTAGTATTCTATGGTATGAAGGTACCACAGTTTATTTAACTATATTCATCTGTTGAAAGACGTCTGAGTTTCCAATTTTTGGCTAGTATGAAAAAAGCTGCTATGAACATTTGTGCACAGGTTTGTGTGTGAATATAAATTTTCATTTCTGTGGGATACATGCCCAGAAGGGTAATTGCTGGGCAGTTTGTTAGTAGCATGTTTAGTTTTTTAAGAAACTGCCAAAATGTTTTCCAGACTGGCTGTACCATTTTACATGCCCATCAGCAATGTATGAATGATTCAGTTTCTCTACATTTTCACCAGCATTTGGTGATGTCACTTTTTTTTATGTTAGTCATTTTGCTGGGTATGTAGGAATATCAAATATCAATCTTTTATTTTTAAAAGAAGCAAACTAGAGAGGAGAAACTTGTGAAATTCCTTCAAGGTAAGATCTCTTATTGTTTTAGTTTAACTATCCTGACTAGTTTTGCTTGGAAAGCCATTTTGAATTTTTGCAATAAAAGATCTCCACTCATCTGGGATCCTACTCGCCCTAAACCACAAACTAATTGCTTATCTTCTCCTAGGTCCAAAGAAAAGCTGAGAGAGCTACAGGAAGATTCATCTGAAGTAATCAGAAGAGTCAGGCAGATGGTGGTGGGTATTGAGGAGGGCACATTCTGCATGGAGCACTAGGTGTTATGCACAAACAATGAATCATGGAGCACTTCATCTAAAACTAATGATGTAATGTATGGGGATTAACATAAGAATAAAATATATATATATATATAAAAAAAAAAGAAAAAAAAAAAAAAAAAAGAAGAGTCAGGCAGAGAAGGGATATAGAGAGAGAATTTCCAGGACAGTATTTGCAAATAATCACTTCTCCATCTTGTTCTATATTCCCCTTTTACAGAGGCAGTAGTCTGGTTTAAATGTCCGAGGACAGAACTGTGTTGTAAAGGTGGTATGAAGAGAGCTGATTCTGTGGATTTATTCCCAACTCTGAGTTCAGTGACTTTAGCTTGGTTGGTGGCTTAGCAACTTGGTGGCTTGAAATCTGCCATGGTCAGAATATTTACACCACAAAAATTGGCAAACATTAGAAATCAGAACACTTTTTATCCAGGGATTGGTTGACAAACATTTATTATCACAACACTCTACTTTCTTTCTAAAACATGTTCTCTACCATTAAGAGGCAGGAGATGAGATATCAATGGAGTGCCTGCTACATTTGTTAGCTCATATAATTCTCATAACTTTTTCGGGTAGGTATTATTCTATTCATACTGTAGATGAGGAAACTGAGATTTGAGATGAAACATTTTATCAATGTTGCATGTCAAGTAACTGGCAGAGCCCTAATTTGGTTTGGGGTCTAAGCTCAATACAAACCTTGTCTTTCCACTATACCACACTGGGTCTCTAGAGGGGAAGAGATACTCCATGCCAGAGAGAAGTGGTGAGGCAAAATTTTAAAAATATATATTTCCTTGACTTTAAAAGAAAGTTAGTTAAATTACAAGACTGCTTTTGGCATTGTGTAGCACTTTAGCTTACCTAAAGTGTATTTATATTCTTATCTAAATTATATGTACATATGTATGGTCCAGCTGTGGTAGACACAGTAACTATGGCTTTTGTCTTCTGGTATTCTTTCTAACTTCTCTTCCGGTTCCCCAGAGAACACTTCCCTCTCCCCATGTGACACTAGCAAAGTGGGTAATCACAGAGCTCTGGCTTCCCCCAACCACAGGTGTGACTGGCCATTTAGGGTCCTCCTCAGGACTTGTCTATCAAAACTAGAAGAAAAGAGATTTTTTCCTGCTTGCGTTGCTTACCTAGGACATTATGAGTCCGAGGCTCAATTGTTCTTTTCACATGGTAAATGAGATGGCCTCTGAACATACCTGAACAGGTCTGAACATACCCTGTAGATTTCCCGGTTTATTGAGCCAATAAAGTAACCCTTATCTTTTGTGTGTGAGTGCTTGTGTGTTAATTAAGCTGTCTGATTTGAGTTTTCATTATTTGTAACCAAGAGTTCCATCTCCTCTGTGACTGCTCCAGCTCATTAGGCTTTTTATTCTATGAATTTTTACGACATTTAACAATCTATACCAGCTCTGTTCAATAGAAAGACAATGTGAGCCACATACATATAATTTTCATTTTTCTAGTAGCCACATTTTAGAAAGTGAAAAGAAGCAGGAGAAATAAATTTAATAACATATTTTTTTATTTAACCCAACATATCAAAAATGTTATCATTTTAACATATAACCAATATAAAAATTCTTAGTGAAATAGTTTCCATTCTTTTCTTTGTCCTAAGTCTTTTTTTTTTTTAATTTTATTTATTTATTTGAGAGAGAGAATGAGACAGAGAGAGAGAGCATGAGATGGGAGAGGATCAGAGGGAGAAGCAGACTCCCTGCTGAGCAGGGAGCCCGATGCGGGACTCGATCCCGGGACTCCAGGATCATGACCTGAGCCGAAGGCAGTCGCTTAACCAACTGAGCCACCCAGGCGCCCTGTGCTAAGTCTTTGAAATCCGGTGTGTGTTTTATACTCACAGCACATCTCAATTCTGACTGCCCACATTTCAGTTGCTCAATAACTGCATGTGGCTAGTGGCTATGGTATTGGGCAACACAGATTTATATGATACATATTGGCACCAAATCATACATCATCATGTATTGCTACTTGAATGTGTCATGTGTAAATGTCTAATCTTTCCATCTATCATAAGCTCCTTGAGACCAGAAACCTCACCTTAAAATTCTTCTGTGGCCCTTAAGTTTTAGCACTGTGCTATGCTACTAGTAGGTAATAGTATAAATAAGTGATTTCATTTACATCATTCAATGAGCAGAGGGTTGTAATTCACACCCTAGTAAAGAAATGTGAATGAGAAACATACTGCAAGTCTGCTGGAGATATGTCAGGTATCTGCATATGATGTAGTAAATGTTTCTCTGATAGCAAACTACCAGGCCCGAGGCAGAGATGATAAGGACCAAAGCGATAAGAATGCCTTATGATTCTCAAATGGAAAGTGCTAAATTCAAAGTGTAAAATGACTATCCTTTCCCAGTGCCATTCCATCTTAGAGATGAGAGTACTAAAGAGCAAGATGAGTGATTTCTACTTTTGGTCACACGTAACTAGCAAATTGTTAGCATCTGAGCACAGACAGAGGCCATTTCTTTTGCCCTCATATAGCTACTGCTTTTTTAAAAAGGCAGTGGGAAGTGGGGGTGGGGTCAGGGTGAAAGGGTGAAAAAGAGGTTGGGGAGATACAGAAATCAGCTTACAAGTTTTTTCTCCAAGTATACATTTCCTATCCTCACCCTAACACACACACACACACACACACACACACACACACCCTTCTCACTGATATATCAGTGTCTCATCAGAGTCCAAAAAGAGTTCAAGATGTCTAGTGCTCCTAAATCCTACTGGACCTCCCCGAAAACATAAATACTCAGCTGCAAATAGCCTCTCAGATCACTTGGTCATTCATTTTTTTTTCACTAATTTATTTGGATATATGATATGCCAGGCACTATGGGGGATGTAAAGACCAAAGATACGATCTCTTCTCTCACAGAGCTCAATCTACTGAGAGTGCAGGGGGGGTGGGGGTGGCAATGATGACAGAAAAGATTGTTAACTATGATGCCACATGATAAACACTACAGAAGGGATATATACCATATGCTATTGTGGAATGCTATGCAGCAGTTGTAAGAATGAAGTGTATTCATGAAAAGATCTCCAGGAAAAAAAATGCAAAATGAAATATACAGTATGATGCTATATATATTTTTAAAAACACTACCTGTTTTATTTTTTTTCCTTTTTTTTTCTTTTTTTAAATTTTATTCTTATGTTAATCCCCATACATTACATCATTAGTTTTAGATGAAGTGTTCCATGCATGATTCATTGTTTGTGCACAACACCCAGTGCTCCATGCAGAATGTGCCCTCCTCAATACCCACCACCAGGCTAACCCATCCTCCCACCCCCCTCCCCTCTAGAACCCTCAGTTTGTTTTTCAGGGTCTATCGTCTCTCATGGTTCGTCTACCCCTCCGATTTCCCCCGCTTCATTCTTCCCCTCCCGCTACCTTCTTCTTCTTCTTCTTTTTTTTTTTTTCTTAACATATATTGCATTATTTGTTTCAGAGGTACAGATCTGAGATTCAACAGTCTTGCACAATTCACAGCGCTTACCAGAGCACACACCCTCCCCAGTGTCCATCACCCAGTCACCCCATCCCTCCCACCCCACCCCCCACTCCCATAACACTCAGTTTGTTTCCTGCGATTAAGAATTCCTCATATCAGTGAGATCATGTGATACATGTCTTTCTCTGTTTGACTTATTTCACTCAACATAATACCCTCCAGTTCCATCCACGTCGTTGCAAACGGCAAGATCTCATTCCTTTAGATGGCTGCATAATATTCCATTGTATATATATACCACATCTTCTTTATCCATTCATCTGTCGATGGACATCTTGGCTCTTTCCACAGTTTGGCTATTGTGGACATTGCTGCTATAAACATCGGGGTGCACGTAGCCCTTCGGATCCCTACTTTTGTATCTTTGGGGTAAATACCCAGTAGTGCAATTGCTGGATCATATGGTAGCTCTATTTTCAACTTTTTGAGGAACCTCCATACAGTTTTCCAGAGTGGCTGCACCAGCTTGCATTCCCACCAACAGTGGAGGAGGGTTCCCCTTTCTCCGCATCCCCGCCAACATCTGTCGTTTCCTGACTTGTTAATTTTAGCCATTCTGACTGGTGTGAGGTGGTATCTCATTGAGGTTTGGATTTGGATTTCCCTGATGCTGAGCGATATTGAGCACTTTTTCATGTGTCTGTTGGCCATTTGGATGTCTTCTTTGGAAAAATGTCTGTTCATGTCTTCTGCCCATTTCTTGATTTGATTCTTTGTTCTTTGGGTGTTGAGTTTGATGAGTTCTTTATAGATTTTGGATACTAGCCCTTTATCTGATCTGTCATTTGCAAATATCTTCTCCCATTCTGTCGGTTGTCTTTTGGTTTTGTTGATTGTTTCCTTTGCTTTGCAAAAGCTTTTTATCTTGATGAAGTCCCAATAGTTCATTTTGCCCTTGCTTCCCTTGCCTTTGGCGATGTTTCTAGGAAGAAGTTGCTTCAGCTGAGGTCAAAGAGGTTGCTGCCTGTGTTCTCCTTTAGGATTTTGATGGACTCCTGTCTCACATTGAGGTCTTTCAACCATTTGGAGTCTATTTTTGTGTGTGGTGTAAGGAAATGGTCCAGTTTCATTCTTCTGCATGTGGCTATCCAATTTTCCCAACACCATTTGTTGAAGAGACTGTCTTTGTTCCATTGGACATTCTTTCCTGCTCTGTCGAAGATTAGTTGACCATAGAGTTGAGGGTCCATTTCTGGGCTCTCTATTCTGTTCCACTGATCTATGTGTCTGTTTTTGTGCCAGTACCATGCTGTCTTGATGATGACAGCTTTGTAATAGAGCTTGAAGTCCGGAATTGTGATGCCGCCGGCTTTGCTTTTCTTTTTCAATATTCCTCTGGCTATGCGGGGTCTTTTCTGGTTCCATACAAATTTTAGGATTATTTGTTCCATTTCTTTGAAAAAAGTGGATGGTATTTTGATGGGGATTGCATTGAATGTGTAGATTGCTCTAGGTAGCATTGACATCTTCACAATATTTGTTCTTCCAATCCATGAGCATGGAACGTTTTTCCATTTCTTTGTGTCTTCCTCAATTTATTTCATGAGTATTTTATAGTTTTCTGAGTACAAAATCTTTGCCACTTTGGTTAGATTTATTCCTAGGTATCTTATGGTTTTGGGTGCAATTGTAAATGGGATCAACTCCTTAATTTCTCTTTCTTCTGTCTTGTTGTTGGTGTATAGGAATGCCACTGATTTCTGTGCATTGATTTTATATCCTGCCACTTTACTGAATTCCTGTATGAGTTCTAGCAGTTTTGGGGTGGAGTCTTTTGGGTTTTCCACATAAAGTATCATATCATCTGCAAAGAGTGAGAGTTTGACTTCTTCTTTGCCGATTCAGATGCCTTTGATTTCTTTTTGTTGTCTGATTGCAGTGGCTAGGACTTCTAATACTCTGTTGATTAGCAGTGGTGATAGTGGACATCCCTGCCGTGTTTCTGACCTTAGGGGGAAAGCTCTCAGTTTTTCCCCATTGAGAATGATATTCACTGTGGGTTTTTCATAGATGGCTTTTATGATATTGAGGTATGTACCCTCTATCCCTATATTCTGAAGAGTTTTGATCAAGAAAGGATGCTGTACTTTGTCAAATGCTTTTTCTGCATCTATTGAGAGGATCATATGGTTCTTGTTCTTTCTTTTGTTAATGTATTGTATCACATTGATTGATTTGTGGATGTTGAACCAACGTTGCAGCCCAGGGATAAATCCCACTTGGTCATGGTGCATAATCCTTTTAATGTCCTGTTGGATCCTATTGACTAGTATTTTGGTGAGAATTTTTGCATCCATGTTCATCAAGGATATTGGTCTGTAATTCTCCTTTTTGATGGGGTCTTTGTCTGGTTTGGGGATCAGGGTAATGGTGGCCTCATAAAACGAGTTTGGAAGTTTTCTTTCCATTTCTATTTTTTGGAACAGTTTCAGAAGGATAGGTATTAATTCTTCTTGAAATGTTTGGTAGAATTCCCCTGGGAAGCCATCTGGCCCTGGGCTTCTGTTTGTTGGGAGATTTTTGATGACTGCTTCAATTTCCTTAGTGGTTATAGGTCTGTTCAGGTTTTCTGTTTCTTTCTGGTTCAGTTTTGGTAGTTGATACATCTCTAGGAATGCATCCATCTCTTCCAGATTATCTAATTTACTGGCATATAGTTGTTCATAATATGTTCTTAAAATTGTTTGTATTTCTTTAGTGTTGGTTGTGATCTTTCCTCTTTCATTCATGATTTTGTTGATTTGAGTCATTTCTCTTTTCTTTTTGATAAGTCTGGCCAGGGGTTTATCAATCTTGTTAATTCTTTCAAAGAACTAGCTCCTAGTTTCGTTGATCTGTTCTACTGTTCTTTTGGTTTCTAGTTCATTGATTTCTGCTCTGATCTTTATTATTTATCTTCTCCTGCTGGGTTTAGGGTTTATTTGCTGTTCTTTCTCCAGCTCCTTTAGGTGGAGGGTTAGGTTGTGTACTTGAGAGCTTTCTTGTTTCTTGAGAAAGGCTTGTATTGCTATATACTTTCCTCTTAGGACTGCCTTTGCTGCATCCCAAAGATTTTGAACAGTTGTGTTTTCATTTTCATTGGTTTCCATGAATTTTTTAATTCTTCTTTAATTTCCTAGTTGACCCATTCATTCTTTAGTAGGATGCTCTTTAGCTCCATGTATTTGAGTTCTTTCTGACTTTGCTCTTGTGATTGAGTTCTAGTTTCAAAGCATTGTGGTCTGAAAATAGGCAGGGAATGATCCCAATCTTTTGGTACCAGTTGAGACCTGATTTATGACCTAGGATGTGATCTATTCTGGAGAATGTTCCATGGGCACTAGAGAAGAATGTGTATTCCGTTGCTTTGGGATGGAATGTTCTGAATATATCTGTGAAGTCCATTTGGTCCAGTGTGTCATTTAAAGTCTTTATTTCCTTGTTGATCTTTTGCTTAGACGATCTGTCCATTTCAGTGAGGGGGGTGTTAAAATCCCCCACTATTATTGTATTGTTGTTGATGTGTTTCTTTGTTTTTGTTATTAGCTGCCTTATATAATTGGCTGCTCCCATGTTAGGGGCATAGATATTTACAATTGTTAGATCTTGTTGGATAGACCCTTTAAGTAGTATATAGTGTCATCTCTTATTACAGTCTTTGATTTAAAATCTAATTTGTCTGATATAAGGATTGCCACCCCAGCTTTCTTTTGGTGTCCATTAGCATGGCAAATGGTTTTCCACCCCTTCACTTTCAATCTGAGGGTGGCTTTGGGTCTAAAATGAGTCTCTTGCAGACAGCATATCGATGGGTCTTGTTTTTTTATCCATTCTGATAGCCTGTGTCTTTTGATTGGGGCATTTAGCCCATTTATGTTCAGGGTAACTATTGAAAGATATGAATTTAGTGCCATTGTATTGCCTGTAAGATGACTGTTACTGTATATTGTCTGTGTTCCTTTCTGGTCTATGTTGCTTTTAGGCTCTCTCTTTGCTTAGAGGATCCCTTTCAATATTTCTTGTGGGGCTGGTTTCGTGTTTGCAAATTCCTTTAGTTTTTGTTTGTCCTGGAAGCTTTTTATCTCTCCTCCTATTTTCAATGACAGCCTAGCTGGATACAGTGTTCTTGGCTGCATATTTTTCTCATTTAGTGCTCTGAATATATCATGCCAGTCCTTTCTGGCCTGCCAGATCTCTTTGGATAAGTCTGTGGCCAATCTAATGTTTCTACCATTGTAAGTTACATATCTCTTCTCCCGAGCTGCTTTCAGGATTTTCTCTTTGTCTCTGAGACTCGTAAGTTTTATATTAGATGTCGGGGTGTTGACGTATTTTTATTGATTTTGAGAGGGGTTCTCTGTGCTTCCTGGATTTTGATGCCTGTTTCCGCCCCCAAATTAGGGAAGTTCTCTGCTATAATTTGCTCCAATATACCTTCTCTCCCTCTCTCGGTTTCTTCTTCTTCTGGGATCCCAATTATTCTAATGTTGTTTCGTCTTATGGTATTGCTTATCTCTCGAATTCTGCCCTCGTGATCCAGTAGTTGTTTATCTCTCTTTTTCTCAGCTTCTTTTATTTTCCATCATTTGGTCTTCTATATCACTAATTCCCTCTTCTGCCTCATTTATCCTAGCAGAGCCTCCATTTTTTATTGCACCTCATTAATAGCCTTTTTGATTTCGACTTGGTTAGATTTTAGTTCTTTTATTTCTCCAGAAAGGGTTTCTCTAATAACTTCCATGCTTTTTTCAAGCCCAGCTAGTATCTTTAAAATCATCATTCTGAACTCTAGTTCCAACATCGTATTAATGTCCATATTGATTGGGTCCCTGGCAGTCGGTACTGCCTCTTGTTCTTTTTTTGAGGTGATTTTTTCCATCTTGTCATTTTGTCCAGAGGAGAATAGATGAATGAGAGAACAAAATGCTAACAGGGTAACAATGTCCCTAGAAAATATACACTAAACAAATCAGAAAAGACCTGAAACTGGGGGAAAAGAAAGGGAAAGAAAGAAAAAAGAAAAAGAAAAAGAAAAAGATAAAAACAAACAAAAACAAAACAAAACCCGAATATGATCAAATATGATCAGGCTGGTGAATAGATCAGTGCCACACATTAGATTTTGGGCGTATTTTGGTCTGTAAGAAGAAAGTGCCTCCCAAAATTTTTGAGAAAGAAAAACTTATATATGTACAAAAATAAGGGTTAATACGATGAAGGGATGGAATATGACTGTAAAGATGAAAATTATAAAAGATTTTATAAAAGGAATTGATAAGATAAGAAGTTGGTTGAAAAAAGAAAGAAGAGGATTTTTTTTAAAAAAGGGAGAGAATGTGATCAGGCAGGAGACTAGAACAAAGCCATACACTAGAGATTTAGGGTGTATTTTGATCTGTTAGAAGAAATTGTATCTCAAAATTTTAAAGATAGAACAACTTATATATATATATATAACATATATATAGGACAATATGGACATATATATATACCAAAAATAAGGGTAACTACTATGAAGGGATAGAATATGACTCTAAAAATGAAAAAGAAATACATTTTAAAAAACGGATTGATAAGATTTTGGTTGAGAAAGGGAAAAATAAAAATAAAAAAAAAAAAAGACAGTTAAAAAAAATTAACTTTGAAAGACTAAAGAATCATGGTAAAAAAGCCATGAATTCTATGTGCAGTGTTCCCCTAGCGCTGGAGTTCTGACGTTCTCATTGATTGGTAAACTTGGTCTTGGCTGGCTGTTCTCGCTGATCTTCTGGGGGAGGGGCCTGTTGCCGTGGTTCCCAAATGTCTTTGCCGGAGGCGGAATTGCCCCACCCTTGCCGGTCTGGGCTAAGTAATCTGCTCGGGTTTGCTCTCGGGAGCTTTTGTTCCCTGCAAGATTTCAGTACAGCTTTGGAGGCTGAGAGTGAAAATGGCGGCCTCCCGCTCTCCGCCCTGGAGGAGCCAAGAACTCGGGGCCCCGCTCCTCAGTGCGCCCCCAGAGAAAAGCAGTCACTCACTCCCGTCTCCCCGGTCTCCCGCCACACTCCATGCTCACCTGGCCTGTAACCAAGCGTTTCTATCTCTGGCACCCAACGCCATGTGGAGTCTGCAAACCCAGCAGATCCCTGTTTTGCGCTCCCGTGCTGCTCCTCCCGGGGGAGGAAGGTGAGTCTCCCCGGATATGCCGCTTGTTGGGTCCCAGCTGGAGGAGCAGTGGCCCGACTGTGCCGCGGATCACGGTTTATGGCCACCCCGAGCTGAGGGCCCACGCCTCGGCTCCGTCTCTGCAGCTGGCTTCCCCACTCCTATACCTGGGAGCTCTGCCACACTCAGGCACCCCTGGTCTTTCTGTGACCCCAAGGGTCCTGAGACCACACTGTCCCAGGAGGGTTCCATCCCCCGCTTAGCCACTGGAGCGATGTCCCTCAGAGGAGCTGACTTCTAAAAGTTCCGATTTTGTGCTCTGCAGCTCTATCACTTGCCAGAAGCAGCGGACGGAGGCCCCCTACCCGCTCCATCTATCCTCCTGAATTTCGCCTCGGATTCACTTCTCTGCACGTCCTACCTTCCAGAAAGTGGTCGCTTTTCTGTTCAGAGAGTTGCTATTCTTTTCTTTGATCTCCTGTTGAGTTTGTAGGTGTTCAGAATGGTTTGATCCCTATCCAGCTGAATTCCTGGGACCAGACGAAATCCAGGTCTACACCTCCACCCTCTCTTACCACTCCTATTCAACATTATACTGAAGGTTCTAACCAGGGCAATTAGACAAGATGAAAAAATAAAAGACATCAAGATTAGAAAGGAATAGTTAAAACTATCTCTATTTGCAGATGACATGATCTTACATATAGAAACCCCTAAAGAATCCACATACAAAGAAAATATTAAGGGTAATAAATTAATTCAGTGAAGTTGCAAGATACAAGAACAGCATACAAAATCAGTTGTATGTCTATACACTAGAAATAAACAATCTGAAAAGCAAATTAAGAAAATAATTTCATTTATAAGAGCATTAAAAATAATAAAATACTTAGGAATAAGTCTAACCAAGGAGGTACAATTCTTTTAAAACTAACAAAATACTGTTGAAAAAAATTGAAGTTTTAGATAAATGGAAAGACATCTCATGGTCATGGATTGGAATATTTAATAGTACAATGGCAAATACTACCCAAATTGATCTACAGATTCAATGTGATCCCTATAAAAATTCCAACTGCCTTTTTGCAGAAAGGGATACACTGATCCTAAAATTCGTGTTGAATTGCAAGGGACTCTGAATAGCCAAAACAATCTTGAAAAAGAAGAGCTAAGCTGGCAGACTTTTCTTGATTTCAAAACTTACTACAAAGCTACAGTGATCAAAACACCATAGGACTGGCATAAGGATAGACATAGAGATTAATGGAATTTAACAGAGAGTTCAGAAATAAACCCATACATCTATGGTCAATTGATTTTTGACACTACAAGGGTAGCAGGATCATAAAATGGGGAAAGAAGAATCTTTTCAACAAATGGCATTGGGACAATTGGATATCTACACCCAAAAGGATGATGTTGGACCCTTACTTCATACCATATGTATTAGGGTTCTCCAGAGAAACAGAACAAATAGAATAGAATAGATAGATGATAGATAGATAGATAGATAGATAGATAGATAGATAGATAGATAGATCATAGATCATAGATGATAGATGATAGATATAAATCTCTCTCTCTCTCTCTCTCTCTCTCTCTATATATATATATATATATATATATATCTCCATCAAAAGAGAGAGGTGAGGAGGGGGGGTAAGCTGGAGACTCAGGAGAATGTAGTTCCAGTCCAAATCTGAAGGCCCCAAAACCAGGAGAACCAATGGTGTAGTTCCAGTCTAAAGGCTAGCAGGCTTGAGACCCAGGAAGAGCTATGTTTCAGTTTGATTCCAAAAGCAGAAAAAGCCAAAATCACAGTTTGAAGGCAGGAAGAATTCTTGCTTACTCAGGGGAGAGGTTAGCCTTTTTGTTCACTTCATGTCCATCTACATGAGGGAAGGCAATCTGCTTTACTCAGCCTATCAATTTAAATATTAAACTCATATAAAAACACCCTCACAAAAACACCCAGAACAATGTTTGACCAAATATCTGGGCTTCCTGTGGCCCAGCCAAGCTGACACATAAAATTAACCATCATACCACATAAAAAAAAAAAAAAAAACCAAAATGGATCAAAGACCTAAATGTAAGAGCTAAAAACTATTAGAAAAAAACATAGGTGTAAATCTGTGTGACCTTGGATTTGGCGATGGATTCTTTGATATCACACCAAAAGCAAAGCAATAAAAGAAAAAAATAGATAAATGGGACTTCATCAAATTAAAAACTGTGACCATCAAAAGACATTATCAAGAAAGTTAAAAAACAAAACACAATATGCAAAAAAATATTTGCAAATCATACATCTGAAAAGGGTCTAGTATCCAGAATATATAAAATAACACTTACAACTCAACTCTAGAAAGAGAAACAACCCAATTTAAAAATGGGCAAAGGATTTGAGTAGACATTTCTCCAAAGAAGATATATTAATGGTCAATAAACACATGACATCATTAGTCGTCCCAGAAATGCAAATCAAAACCAAAATGAGAGACCATTTCACACCCATAATTTTTAAAAAACAGTAACAGAAAATAACAAGTGTTGGTGAAGATGTGGAGAAATTGTAACCCTCACACATTGCTGGTGGAAGTATAAAATGGTGCAGCCACTGTAGAAAACATTGGGGAGTTCCTCAAAAAGTTAAACATAGAATTACTATATGACCCAACAATTCCACTGGTAAGTATATACCCAAGGAAAATGAAAACATGTCCACACAAAAACTTGTACATGAATGCTCATGGCAGCATTATCTTATTAGCCAAAAATGAAAACTATCCAAACACACATGAATTGATGAATGGATAGACAAAATGTCCATACAATGGAATATTATTTAGCCATAAAAAGAAATGTACCACTATGCTAAATGAAAGAGGCCAAACATAAAAAGTCACATATTATACGATTCCATTTATATGAAAAGTCCCAAATAGGCAAATCCATAGAGACTGAAAGCAGATCGGTGGTTGCCAGGGGATGGGGGAAGGGGGAAAGGGAAGTGACTGCTTAATGCTATGGGTTTCTTTTTGGGGTGATCAGAATGTTCTGGAGTTAGATAGTGGTGATGGTTGTGCATCATTGTGAATGTATTCAAAACCACTAAATTGTATACTTTAATATGGTTAAAATGGAGAATTTTATGTTGTGTGAATTTTATCTCAATGAAAAATGGAAAGATTCAGATAATCCTCACAGTCTTATAGTCAAGATAGTAGACCTTCTGGAGAATCTTACAACAGACAGAGAAGATGGATCATCAGTCCCAAGGTATGTCGACAATCTGGAACAGACGTCGGCCTTCTACAGTACACAGGCCAAAGCTGACCAGTGGCCTGTTTCATAAGGCCCATGAGCTCAGAATGGTCTTTAAATTTTAAAGGTCTTTTAAAAGCAACAATAACAAAGAAGAATATGTGACAGAAACTTTTGTGGGCCATAAAACTGAAAATATTTACTATATGGCTCTTCACACACACACACACACACACACACACAAAGATGGTTCACCCTGATCTATGGTGGCGATAAGCGATAATCCCTCACATTTATTAAGTGCACTTCAGTTTACAAGGGCATCTATTTTCTCTCTGTTGACTTTCAAAACAACTTTGTGAGGTAGATGAAGTGTTACTTCTCTTTATAGAGGGGCAAACTGAGGCTTGGAGAGGTCACATTATTCATATCCTTTGCTGTGTCACTTGACAGAACTCAGATAGTCTGAAAGTAATTCTGTGTTTTAGCCCTACAGCCCACTGTCTCCCTGAACACTTTGGAAGAACAACTAAAAGCTCTGTGAAAACACAATACAATTTCGACTTGACAGATCATCCCAAGGTTGAGAAAAAGACCAAGAGAGCTTTGGCTAACTACTGCTGGGATCTCTCTGCTTTATATCTCCTTTGGCAATGGTCATATATTCTTCTAAATGAAATGCCACCCATATTGAAGGGATCAGGAACTGTCAGGCCAAAACCATTCAAGTGTCCTAGAGTTGGACAGTCTGCTATATTTCAAACACAGCAGGTCCAACAATATGATAAAAAATTGACTCCTTCGTGATATGTCCCTTTTATAGGAGCCGTGACAGTCCCTCCTTCCCCTGATGTCCTGCGTCTAACCTGCAGCTTCTGGACAGCGTATCACGCAGTTGCCATTCTGCCTTCCCACCAATTTACCAGGTGTCAGATTTCTCAAGCCTGAAGGAGCTCTGCAGTAAGTTGAAGAACAGGGGCGGGTTGCAATTGATAGGAATATTTCTTAATAGGCCCTTGGCACCCGAGTAGCCAATCAGCAGCTTCAGAGATGGGCTCCCTGCCTCTAGGTCTCTGTTTTCTCCCTCCACTCATAGTCCCACTCGTGCCTGGCTGAGTGCAATTCCATGCACTACTCATTTACGATTTGTAACCTTCTGCAGTCAATTTCGGATAATGGTCTCATATGGAAGGGAAAGGAGCACTGCATGCACAGTTGATTCAGGTGCTCAAGGGCTATGAAGTGAATGGCTGCCCCTACTGGAGTCACTGTAATAGACTTGTGGGGGATTTATAATTATACCCCTCCATACAAGTCAGTTAATTAATCAGCCCTTCCCACACACTTCCATTAGGTTCTTCCCACTGGGTAGGCCATTTTACTCACAGCGTGTAGCTCCTTCATTCAATTCTCTTTCTGCCCTCTTCTTGGGGGCTCCTTTTCACTAAGGGACCAGTATAACCTCTCCCTGGGAAGAGGGGTTTTTACAATTTCAGGCCCTTTCCTTCTTTGGGGGCCCCCATATAGATGCCAGATTACTGGATAAGACCCTTGTATTGTGAGTTTAATCTACATGGCCAAATTCCCTTGATGTTTTCAGAAACAGCTTTAATTTTCCCACCTGGCATTTCAATTGTATCCACGGCCTGGATGCTTCCTTAATTTTTGTGTACCCATTAGGGGAAAGAATTTTAAACCCTGACCTCACTTTCACTGCTGGGCTCTGATCCCCTTGCCTGTAACACCTGGATTCTAAATATCCTTTGAGAACAAATAATATGAATAGCCCCTTCTCCTGCCTAGGCAGTCCCAATGCCTTGGACTTTTTGTTTTCTTTCTCACGCAAGATCTTTGTCTATCAGCATCACTAATACATCTGGCAGTTTATTACCTTAGATTCCTGGGAGCTGCAGGATCCATCTGGCCTTGCTGCTCGTTGTCTTCTAAATCTCCCTTCTCTCTCTCTCTCTCTGGGTTCAACCGTCCATATGTACAGTTTCTAAGATACGAGTCCTGGACCTACTTTTCTTATCCAATGCTCCTGCCTCTTTGTGGGGAGGGGTTGGGATTATGATGCCCTCCATGACTCTGCCCTCTCAAAAGTCTTCCTTAGTTGGTAATGTTGTTCTGTCCAGCTTGAGCTTTGGCAGAAAAGAGTTTTCTTGTTTCACTCTAAGGAGAACCCTAACTTCTGACAGAGTACTTCCATGGGCCTCTATTTCCATATCTCTCCTAACATTTCTTTAAGGGACATTCCACATACAGAACCTCACAGGCCACACAGGTAATGTTACGGTGCAAGTGTAATCCTACCTATATTTCTTCAAATCCTGTACCTGGCAGAGAAGAGCTGAGGATGAGACCAAGCTGCTGTATGGTTTCTCTGCAGTGATTTATCAGAAGGGTAAAGTAGATGCTTTGTGGATAGCTTCTTGCTTAGCTCTTTTCTCCTCCAGCTCCTAGCCCTTAGCTAAGGAGTTTAAGTGGGGTTTCCAGTATAGATTATTGACCACTAGAAGCGAGCTAAAAGCTACTTAATACCTTATTGTTGAAATAGGCCAGTAGACCAGAGAACTTCTCCCCAGCCTATTCTAGGCCATTCTTCAGACTACTCTTCTTCCCTCTTCATCTTTTAAGTATCCAGCTGGAGTGGATTCTGCATTCTTTAGTTTAAAGATCTCTCTTTAAAGGTTTCCATGACCTGCCCAACTACCTGTAAAATTGGTACCACTCAACTAACTTTCTGGAGGATATACTGGAGCCTTAAGTTGGTTTTTCACTCCCTCCTGTATCATTGTATCATTAGACTGAGTGCTGCCTAAGTGGCAGAATTCAGTGAGAGCTTTCGGTTTTGTATTGCTTATGGGATTCGTGGTTTCCAAGTATAAGTATCCTGCAGCAGGCTAGGGATCTTTTAAAAACGTAAATCAAAACGTATCACTCTCCTACTGAAAACCCTCCAGTGGCTTTTCATTGTACTTTAAATAAAATCCAGACATGTTTCTGTGGCTTACAAAACTCTACACGATCCAGGCTCTGCCCATCTTTCTGAGCTCATCTTGTACCACGACCCTAGCACTCACAAATTCTTCAGCCCCACAGAACTTCTTTCTGTTCTTATAACCACAAGCCATCTCTACCTCAGGGACTTTGCACTTGCCATTTCTTCTGTCTGGTACACACATTGCCAGATCCTTGAATAGCTGACTCCTTCTCATTATTCAGTTATCAAATGTCACTCACTCAAAAAGGCTTTCCCTGACCACCCAGTCCAAAAAACAAACCTTTTCTCTGCATCACTTACTTTCATGTCACCCTGTTGTATTTTTTTCACAATAGTCACCGCAATCTGGAAATTATTTAAATTATCTATGTACTTATCATCTGTCTCCCCCCAGTAGAATGTAAGTTCCACAAAATAGAAGCCTTGTGTATTTTGCTCATTGCTGTATCCCCAGTACTGGGCACAAAATATTTGTTAATGAATGAATACATGGCATATGATATAAGTTCATAACTCTCTGTAAACTTTGCTAAATGACCCATGACGATTTTCTGTCATATGTCTTTCAAGAGTAAAGTTTTCGAAATATAACAGTTCCTGGATGCTTGGCTATTGGACTTTGGGTAATTCATTTATTCAAGTATTACTGAGAGTTAGACATTATGCTAAGCTCTGGGAATATAAAAATAAGTAAGACTATAGCCTCTGCCCTCAGGGATCTCATAGTCTAGTATGGGAAATGGACATACAAACAATTGTAGTACAGTGGGGTATATGCTATGCTAGAAGTTTGAATTAGGTGTTGTGGCAACACTAAGGAGTAAGAGTCCATATCTTTGGTGCTGGAGTAGGAATGGAGGTGGTTCAAGAAAGTAGTCTTAGAGGAAGTGATATATGAACTGGATCTTGAAGAATGGATGAGATCATTGGGAAAAGAGACAGGAAGTACATTCTAACATGTGTGGAATATGGGGAAGAGAATGAGCATTGACTATTCTGGAGATGGCAAGTTGAAGGCTGTTACTGGAACACAAGGTGATTTGTGGAAGATGAAATTGGAAAAGAAGCAAGAAACCTGTTGAGTTGAAAGTAGTTCTCATCTTGGGGCGCCTGGATGGTTCAGTCAGTTAAGCGTCTGCCTTCAGCTCAGGTCATGATCCCGGGGTCCTGGGATCGAGCCCCGCATCAGGCTCCCTGCTCAGTGGAAAGTCTGCTTCTCCCTCTCCCTCTGCCTGCCACTCTGCCTATCTGTGCTCTCTATTTCTCTGTCAAATAAATAAAATCTTTTTAAAAAAAAAGAAAAGAAAGTAGTTCTCATCTCAACATGAATGGGGGACAGCTATATGATGCTCCTTATATACACTTTACTCCTTCCCACAAAAAGTAAATGAAGTTGCCACCTGGGAGTTAAACTAGTAAAATTCACTGCAATGGGATAGGATTAGAGACATCTGGAAATCCATGAGGAAATTATCTGTAAATGTGTGACTAGAAGTTTTGAAAACTCCCAAAACTCTGCTCAAGGTGATCTAGGACAAATCTTAAGGAAGCAGAACTGGAATGCAATTGTAATTTTGTAAGTGGAAACCAAATTAATTGTATTATACACTGCTTGGAGTGAATAGAAAGTGGTTGGCCAGCTAGAAGCAAAGAAATGACTGTAACAAGCCAGCTCCATCCAAAAGAATGATCTTGGCCAAGTGAACCCATAATTATGGGCTCATTGGCAAGGCTGGCCCTATAGTTGATGAAAGTGCTTCGAGTTGACTAATCTAAGAGATTCTTATGATCAACTAACTCCCCTCATTGTGATTTTTATGCTCACCAAGCAATCTTTTGATTTATTTGGCTCCCCACACAACTTGCACACAGGGAAAGAATACACTGATCTGCCTACTCAAGCATTTTGGCCTGTTAACAATTGTGTTTCTCATTGTAAATTAATAATTGGCATTCCACTATATATATATATGTATATATATATACATATATATATATATATAGTGCCAATATATATACGGAGGACAGACAGATATAAATACAAACGTTTTTTAGAAGTCTCTATATATCAAAAAGGCATGTGAGCCTGCTTAAGTTGACTTTACCTTCTTGAATTCACTCAGTCCAGACTCTGGTCTTTAGCCTTGCAACTCAGAAAGTTACTTTGCCTCTACACTGTGAGTCCAGTCTATCTCCTGCAAGGTTTTTAGAAGCAGTCAACCTGCATTCCCTGGGTGACCGAGCCCTCTGCATTGCTGTGTTCTGCCCTCCAAAATTTACTAAGAGGATAGTGTTCATTTTTCTGTGTTTGTTTTCAGATGTGCCATCTGCGTTGAGGAGTTCAATTTGAGAGAAGGAACATTGCTGTAAAAAGGTGTGCAGATAGAAACTGTTCTTGTTTATTTATTTTTTTCTTACTTTCAGTTCTCAAAATCAGACTTTGAGTAAAGGATTTGGGCACAAGTGGTTTATTGGAGAGGCAGTTTCAGGAAGCACAAAAAGGGAATGGGCAAAGTGAGACAAAGAAAGGAGAGAAACTAGTAACGAGTATGTTAATGAGCAAGTTACCCTGTGGGCAGCTGGGACTCAGTTCTGCTGGAAACTCTCTGAGAAACCATGTAGAACATGTCTCAGAATCCTCCCACTGGGGGACAGGGAGTCTGTGATATTTATGCACGGACTTCCATCCCCACTGGTCGTAGGTTAGCCCCAGTGGTGTGAACTATCCTGCACTTCCAGGTTGCACCTGGCTGAGGCAGAGCAAGCTTCCACTGTGCCAGAGAAAGCCTCAGGCAGAGAAGAGAAACAATCCACTTGAGGTGGAAGACTGAGGATGCTGGAAACTGCAGCTGCAGGTAAAATCAGGTGGGCCAGGGGAATATGGGGTGGCATCAAGAGCATCTGGTGTATTATTAGAAACAAATCTAACAGACCTTGAGACCCCAGTGGACATGTGAGCCAAGATATGACCTGGCAAGTTGTACAAAAAATGTAAATGGCCAACAATTATATTTTTAAGCATTTAAACTTGGTCATAATCAATGAACTGTAAATAAAAATGAGATGCTATCTTTTTTGCCTGTCAAAGTAGCAAGCTTTTTTTTAATTAAAAAAAAAACATGTTTGATGGGGATACACTGCAGGTGGGAATGTAAATTGGCAAAAGCTTTCTGAGATGCAGTTTTTCAATATGTATCAAGAACCTTAACAATTTTTGTCTTTCAACTGAGTAATTCCTGATAAAAGATAAGAATGTTGACCTCAGTGTTATCACACTAAATGTCTAATAATAGGGAATGGCTGAAATAGTTATGTCATAGTCATATAATAAAACATAGCCAGCCATAAAATCATGTTTTCAAACATTTAGTGACATGGAAAATGCTTATGATACATTCAGTTCAAAAGCATAATCCCAAACTGTACAGACAGTGTGAGCCCAAGTATTATTTTTCGATTCAGAAATGACATAGATTGTAAGACATTGGTTCCTTCATAGCTATTGGGGAAAATAAACACTACCTTCAATATACCTAAATTTTAATCCGCTGAGTAACGTACATATATATCCATACAATTGTATACCACTTTCTTTTTCAAGAATAGCCCCAAAAGGAGAGTCTAAGCTTTCTCCACATAACAGAGTTTAAAGATTCTTCTGTATTACTTTTGGCCATTGACAGTGAAGCAGCACATTGTGGTAAACATGCAGCTGCTTTTCATAACCTCAGCTAGTAATGATATGACAAAACCATATTGAAACATGTAGAAGAATCCCAAGAGTTTATCCTCATTTCCTGTTTGGTCAAACTCACAGTTTCTTTCTGGGGTGCCTGGCTGGCTCAGTCCTTAGAGTGTACAACTTTTGATCTCAGGGTTGTGAGTTTGAGCCCCAGGTTGGGTGTAGAGATTACTTAAAATAAAATCTTAAACACACACACACACACACACACACACACACACCTCATAGTTTCTTTTCTTTTTTTTTTCCAATTCAATTACATTAGCTAGAAATCAATCAGTTTTTCTTGAAAGTCACTCAGAAGCTTTGGACAGATAGATGTTTAATGTTTGAGTAATAGTCCCCTACAACACATGCAACGGTCACACCAACCTTTTCTAGCTTTGAAAATTTTATGATCTATTCCAAGAGATTTGGCAATTCCTACTGCCTTTAATTGCATTGTATGGCATATGACGGCAATCTTCTGCAGACACAATAATTTTTCATTTCAATGATGCATCATTGTGTAATTTTGAGGAGACATTTTAAGGGACAATTAGGGAGAAAGCCAAATTTAAGTTAAAAATTTAACCATGAGCAGTGCTACCAATACAAATAATTCAACCAAAGTGACAATCAGATGAACAGATGCCCTCTATGCCCAGCGAAGTTTGCACACATCATCAGCAATGATGACAATATCACAGTGAATTCCTCTGCCCGGCCATTTGCAAGTCATTTTTGACATCCATTGTAAGATGCATCCTGATTTCAGAAATGAATAATATGTATCTTAGAATGCAGGAAATATGGTATGAAATAGGTACACATTGGGCACCTGGGTGGCTCAGTCGGTTGGGCATCTGCCTTCGGCTCAGGTCATGATCCCGGAGTCCCAGGGTCGAGTCCCGCATCGGGCTCCTTGCTCAGTGGGGAGTCTGCTTCTCCCTCTGACCCTCCCTCCTCTCGTGCTTTCTCTCTCTCACTTTGTCTCTCTCAAATAAAGAAAGAAAATCTTTAAAAAAAGATAGAAATAGGTACACATTTCGTATACAAGCACACACCCATGCACACAGAAAAAAAAGACAAAAAGGAAATGCCCCAAAATGCTTACAGCCATTGTGTCTGAGCGGTAGAACTGCAGGTTGTGTATCTTTGCTTATCTTCATTTTTCAAATATTAAATACGCTTGTATTACTGTTAAATTATGGAAAATAATAGATTTCTTAAAGGACTGGTCCTTGTATTTTGAAGGCTGTTGCTCCCTATTGGGAGATAAAAAGTTGGAAGAGAGATGAACAAGTTTGAATCTGAGTTGGACAGATACTTGGAAGATCATAGTAATCTTTGGATCTTCCCGGCCCAACGGAACAAATAAACCAAGTACTCTCAACTCAGAGATGACTTAGAAGTGAAGAAATAAATCAGAAACTTTGAGGTTACATTTGTCATTCCAGTCCAGTTTTCAGTTAGTAACATAATTTTGAAAAGTCACTTACCTCTCATACTTGTTTTCTCACCTATAAATTAAGAGAATACCTTCTATCCTTCCTCTTCTGGGCAATGGCAGAAATGCAGTTAAAAACATCGATCTCATATTTTCTGGTCTTGTTTGTGTTCCCACAAGCCATGCAAATATTGGCCAATAATCCCTTTATTAGCCAGTGAATATTTGAGTCCTGACGCTTGAAAACCATGTTTTGTCCTTGCAGCCCATTTATTAGGAAGATCTCACCAGAAAGCTTCCCCAGGGTGTGTGTGTTGGGTGGGGTTCGGGGAGGGGGGCGGGTAAGGAGTAGAGGTATGGGTATGTCTGGGGGGTGTGGGGGGTGAGGAGGGTGGGAGGGGAAGTGTGTGTGGGTTGTGGCTGTGTGTGTGTGTGTGAGTGTGTGCATACACACAGGTCTGTTTCTGAGGCCTAAGGAAAAAGCCAGGATTTGTGTAATTTCTGTCACCGGGCCTGGGTAAATGGGTAGCCCTTGGGAGCACTATCCAGCTTAGCGTGGATAATTAATGTGGCCCTAGTTTCCCACTACCTGTTGATGGGGGGAGAGGGCCCAGGAAATTTGCTCCACCTTTCATACTCCTGCTAAGTCTTACTCCCAGGCCTAACTCCTAAAGCAAAGTGGGGTGATGGGGAAACAGGGCTCTCCGTGCGGACCTCCGACTACAGGCAGCGGAGACACAGTGTGATATGATGAGAAGCAGCAGAGCTTACAGCATCTCACCCAGGGCAGCCCTCAGAAAATATGCCTTGATTTGCAATACCTTAGCTCAGTTCATCTTCCCAATGGCCCAAGATTGTCACAGCATGATTTGGAGGAGTCTGGACTCCTTGGTTTATGTCTAGCACGGTCAGTATAAACAGTCAAAAACCAGTAACTGCTATTATTCCCATCACCATCGTCATTATTCCCACCACAGAAAGGGCCTGCTCATCAACACCCTGCCCAGGTAGGGGGTCCACCGTCACCCCACCCCAACCTGCCCTGTCCTACCCTGCAACCTTAAGCCACTCCTCTGATGCGAAGCAGTGAAGACACTACTGAGATGCAGGTACTCTCTGGGAGATGATCCACCTCAAACCTTTCTCATCCATCAATATCTGCAATGGGAGGGCACCAGGCAGCTGGGCTGGGGATCCAGGGAACTGTGTGACTCAAGAAGGAGGGGCTCAGAAATGAGGTTGCTGGGCCTCTGATAAGACCAGCCTGTAATGTAGGTAAGCAGGGCAGTGGAGGGAACGGAACCAAGACCTCACCCCAGGCTGGCTCCCTGCCCAGGTCTGTAGGGATTAGGAGCAGGGGAGAGAGAGAAGGAGTGTAAACCAGGAGGAGCCTCAGACCTCAGCCTCAAAGCCCAGAAGACCCTGGGTTTTGAGAGGGGGATTTGATCCAGACTGGTAGAAGGAATAGGGCCTTCCCCTTCCTGGGCTCATGAGTGTCACAAAGTATGTGGATGACTAGGTGGGGAGGGAGGCTTTTGCTCACCAGCAGCAAGCTGGACGCTGCTTTGGACAAGCCAGCAGGACACAATAATTGATTGCCTTCTTGCTACAAAAGCAAAATGGCTTTTGATGTTCAGCCATTCATTGCCATAACTGGAATAATAACACAATTCATTTTAGCTGCAGCCCTGCAAATGGATGGCTTTAATAATGGCTAATTTGGGATGATGAATGTGCCATTTGGGGGTGACATTAGTGCTGAATAAGGAGAAGGGCGTGCAAGAGACAGAGGGAGGAAGGGATGAGCTATATAAGACTAGCCATGTTTGCTAACTTCCGAGGCTGCCAGCCCTTTAATTCCACTCCTCACTATTGACTTAGCAAGCATCTATACCCTGTGTAGCACTGGGCTGAGCAGTAGGGGAGATTCTGAAAAGATATGTGATGAGGGTGACCATCTGTCCTGGTTCCCCTGGGACAGTCCTGGTTTATACGGGGATCAGGTACAAATATTGGTAGCACCCCCAGTCTCAAAAATGTCTTGGTTTGGGAGATAAATTATATTGTCATTCTGTGTGGCTCACTCTTTGCTTTTCATAAGCATACAGCTTTTCTGGGAAGATAAAACTTATTTATGCACATGGAGCAATTTCAATGTATCAGGAGACAGTATGTAACCAATAGATGAATCAAATAAACACAAGCACCAAATCAATGCTTACAAGTTTGAAATTGATGGTGGCTGTGGGTTTCAGTACATTGAAGAAGACTTTCATATGCATGGGAATGATAAACCCCAATACCCTACTCACTTAATCTTCACAGCAACCTGAATGTGACTCCCATCTGCTAGATGAGGAGCTAGAGGCCCAGAGAAAGGAATTGATTTCTCAAGGTCACAGAGCTAGTAAATGGTGGAGTCGGAATTTGAATCCAAGACTGTTTTAACTTAAAAGCCAACTGTATTTCCCCTTCAGAACAAATAAAACAGACATCAGTGCTGGCTGGAGAGATCAAGGAAACCCAAGAAAGTAGTTTACTGTTACCAATCCACAGGTAAAAGGGAATACAGGAAAAAAGTGGAAAATAAAAGGCTGAGAAGAGAGAGTAAAGAAATTTAAATGAGGTGGGATTAATCAGGAATGATTTGCAAAGGAGGTGAGTTTTGCACTAGACTTGAAATTACTGATGAATATGGATTAAAAGATCAAAGAAGGCTTTCCCATGCATGGGAATGATAAACTCCAAAATCAGGGTGTTATTTCTTGGAAGTGGGGAAGTGGATGAGAATGGGGTAAACAGGAGATGCCAACTATATTTGTAAGGTTTTATTTCTTAAACACGGTGGTGAATAAATGGGTGTTCATTATACTATTCTACGTATTTTTGTGTATCTGAATATTTCGTGATAAAACATTTTAATAAAGAGATTGGTCTTTCCAGATGAGGGACATGGATTAAGTAGGACATAGAAGCAGGAATAACAAATATCCACTCTGGTGATGTTCTAACCAGAACCTTCCTATCTGGAACAAACATTCATAATTTTCCTTACAGAGTGACCCACTGTCATCTCTTCCTCTCAACAAAGCACAACGTTTTAAAAGCCCTGTTTGGACCTCACTTTTATTTGATTCAAGATTTGGAACTACTAAAAATGCCCACTTACTGCTTTCTTCTTTTTTTAAATTTTATGTACTTATTTGACAGAAAGAAAGTGAGCGAGAGAGAGAGAGAGAGAAAGAGAGAGAGAGAGCACAAGCCAGGGGGAAGGGGCAGAGGGAGAAGCAGACTCCCAGCTGAGCAGGGAGCCCGATGCGGGGCTCGATCCCAGGACCCTGGGATCATGACCTGAGCCCAAGGCAGCCGCTTAACCGACTGAGCCACCCGGGCGCCCCTTACTGCTTTCTTCTAGGGTGTGCCGTCCGTGTCTCCCCTTTGCTTTGGCCATTGGGAATGCTGCGTAACTACTGGTGTGTTTACTACTTGGGGGATTTGCTGTTTAAACAAAACCTTCGTGTCCTCCCAAGAGTTTGGCCTCCTGGCTGGCAGCTGGGGCCAGAGGCTGCCTCTCAGCCCCTCTCCAGCTCCCCAAGACAGAGGGACGACCCTGAGGGGCCAAGGAAGCTGCTGGAAGTCCAGGATTTGGCCTCCTCAGAGCCTTGCTGCCACCACAGAGTAAGAAGCAAAAGCAGCAGATGAATGCGTACAAACCCCATCGCTCTGGCTCCACAGGGCAGGAAAAAGGCGATACCATGAGGTTCCACATACTTCACCACCCAACAGAGCTGCAGCAGCTGCCGGTGCGTTGTAAGGGAGCACTCCAGCGAACAGATCCTGCCGGGGGGCAGAGCATGCGTGGAGGTTGTGAAACCCTGGGTCTTGCCTCAAAATGAGGATCAAGGAAATGCTCGAGCAGGGTATGGTGGGGCCCTTTGACAACCTCCAGCCTGCCGCTGTCTGTCTCGCCCTGATCCAGGGCCAGCCTCGCCCTAATCCAGGGCCTACGGTCTAAAGCCCCGAGCCATCTACTTGATCTTTTTCATTTCTGCCTAGTCCAGGCTGGGTTCCCCTAGCCATTGCTCCGGGCAAATGAAGGAGCCCTGGGAGAACCAGAAAGGCACCTTGCATTTCCTCCTGGCTGATTCACCTGCAACAGGTAGTTCGGAGTGTATGACACATACATGTACTTGTTGCCATGCAGGGTGCTCCTGGGGGAGGAGGGGCTTCTCCTAGCCTCTTTTGCCTCAGTCCCTAAGGTCACCTGTCCCAAGTTCCTGGATGGATATGCCGGAGAGGGAGCCTGAGAGGCCTCAGTGTGGGAGGTCAGCAAGATGGGGTAGGAGGGTCGAGAGTCAGAAGGCACGGGTTCCTGTCCTGACTCCACTGAAGTGGCCTGTGACCTTGGGGAAGTGTCACGGGCCATGTTCCTAGGGAAACAGAACGTGAGACAGAGCCTTGTGGGTTTCTTGGGGAGCTCTCTCAGGGTCAACACCTACAGGGAATGAAGAAAGCAGGACTGAACGGAGGAGGAAGCTGAACTGCAATGCAGCCACAACAAAAGCCTCAGCCGATCCCACAGGGAGCTCTGGAGCCAGCATGGCCCCGCAGAGCTGTCCTAAGTTGTGGTAAAGGGGCTGGTGTTTCATGCTCCTGCACTGACCCGTCACCTGCGATGGGTGCGCGACTTTGGGCAAGGTGGGTCTCTTCGGCCAAGGGCCACTGCTGGCGGGGGACTCAGCTGTACGCTGAGGATCGTCAACATTCCCCCCTACAGCGGGGG